>NW_028294879.1:0-122000 GCF_964341445.2 Mesoplodon mirus | reverse complement strand
AGTGATGACAAGGGCATGAAGCAATGTGACCAAAATATTCATGGAGGATTGTGATGACAATGGAAATGGAGTATTGTGATGACAAGCGCATAGAGCATTGTAATGACAAGGTCATGTAGCATTTTGCTGACAAAGGCATGGAACATTGTGATGACTGGTGTCATGGAGCACTGTGATGACAAGCGTCACGGAGCACTGTGATGACAAGCGTCACGGAGCATTGTGAATACAGGGGTAATGGAGCATTGGAATGACAAGGGCATGGATCATTGTGATGACAACTGTCATGGAGCAGTGGTCTGAAAATGTTCATGGAGTATTGTGATGACAGGGTTCATGGAGCATTGTGATGACAGAGGTCATGGAGTATTTTGATTTCATTGTGCTGACAATAGCTGGAAGCATTATGATGATGGGCATGATGCATTGTGATGACAGGTTTCATGGACCATTGAGTTGAAAAGGGGCATGGAGCACTGTGATTACAGGGGTCTGGGAGCATTGTGATGACAAGGGCATGAAGCATTTTGATGAGAAGACCATGTAGCATTCTGATGACATGTGTCATGGAGCATTGTGATGACAATGACATGGAGCATTGTGATGCCATGGGTCAGGCCTCTTTGAGATGACAAAGGTCATGGAGCATTTTGATGGCAAGGGCGTTGTGCATTGTGATGAGAACGGCAGGGAGAATTGTGATGACAGGTTCATGGAGCAATTTGTTGAAAATTTTCATGGAACATTTTGATGACAGGTGTTATGGAACATTGTGATGTCAGGGGTCATCGAACATTTTGATGATAAGTGCATGTAGCATTGTTATGACAGGAGTCATGGAACATTGTGATGACAGGTGGGAGGGAGTATTGTGACAAACAGTGATGTAGCATTGTGATATCAGTTGTGAGAGAGCATTTTGATTAGAAGTGCTTGGAGGATTATGATGACAATATTTATGGAGCATTGTGATTACAAGATTGTAGAGCACTGTGATGACAAGCGCATGGTGCATTGTGATGTCATGTGTCATGGAGCATTGTGCTGACAAGCGCAAGGAGCATTGTGATGACAAGGGTCATGGCGCATTGTGCTGAGAAAGGCATAGAGCATTGTGATGACAAGGGTCAAAGAGCATTGTATGAAAAGTTCATGGGGCATTGTGGTTAAAATGGTCACAGAGACTGTTGATGACGAGGGCATGGACCATTGTGATGACAAAGGTCATGAAACATTGTGATGACTGGATTCACGGAGGATTGTGATGACAGGGGTCAGGGAGCATTGTGATAAGAAGGGCATGGAGCACTGTGATGACAAGGGCATGGAACATTAGTCTAATAAGTTCCATGGATTGTTGCGATGACAGTTCGAATGGCACATTGTGATGACAAGGGCATGGAGCATTGTGATGACCAGGTCATGCAGTATTGTGAAGAGAGGTGTCAGGGAGCATTGTGATGACATATGTAATGGCCCATTGTGATGACAATGGCATGGAGAATTGTGATGACCAGGTCATGCAGTATTGTGAAGAGAGGTGTCAGGGAGCATTGTGATGACATATGTAATGGCCCATTGTGATGACAATGGCATGGAGCATTGTGATGCCAAGTGTCATGGAGGATTCTGATGACAAAGGTTATGGAACATTGTGATGACAATGGCTTGGAACATTGTGATGACATGGGACAGGGAGCATTGTGCTGACAATTGCATGGAGAATTGTGATGACAAGGGTCATGGAGCATTCTGATGACAAGCTTGTGGAGTATTTTGATGACAATGGCATGGAGCATTGTGAAGAAAATGGCATGGGGCATTGTGAAGAAAAAGTCATGGAGCCTTTTCGTGGCAGGTTTCAAGGAGCATTCTGATGACAATGTCAGGGAGCATTGTGATGACATGTATATTGAGAATTGTGATGACAAAGGTTATGGAGCATTGTGATGAAAAGGGCATGGAGTATTGTGATGACAGGCATCATGGAGCGTTGTGATGACAAGTGTTATGGAAGATTGTGATCACAATGGTTTGGAGCCTTGTGATGACAGAGGTCATGGATCATATTGATTTAAAGGAGCATGGAGCATTGTGATGACAAGGGCATGAAGCACTGTGATCCCAAGGTTCATGGAGGATTGTGATGACAATGGAAATGGAGTATTGTGATGACAAGCGCATAGAGCATTGTAATGACAAGGTCATGTAGCATTTTGCTGACAAAGGCATGGAGCATTGTGATGACATGTGTCATGGAGCACTGTGATGACAAGAGTCATGGACCATTGTGAATACAGGGGTCATGGAGCATTGGGATGACAAGGGCATGGATCATTGTGATGACAAGTGTCATGGAGCACTGGGCTGAAAATATTCATGGAGTGTTGTGATGACATGGGTCATGGAGCATAGTGATGAGTAGGGAATGGAGCATTGTGATGACAAGAGTCCCGTATCATTGTGTTGTCAGGAGTCATGGAGTGTTGTGATGACAGTGGTCATGGAGCATTGTGAAGATATTGGCCATGGAGTATTGTGATGTGTAGGTCGTGGAGCATTGAGCTGAATATGTTAATGGATTATTGTGATGACAGGGGTCATGGAGCATTGAGATGACAAGGGAATGGAGAATGGTGATGACAATATCCTGGATCTTTGTGATGAGATGACCATGGAGACTTGTGATGAGAAGTCTCACGGAGCATTCCGATGAAAAGGGGCATGGAGCATTGTGATTACAGGGGTCTTGGAGCATTTTGATGACTAGGGCATGGAGCATTTTGATGAGAAGGCCATGGGGCATTCTGATGACATGCTTCATGGAGTTTTGTGATGAAAAGCACATGGAGCATTGTGATGACAGTGATCTTGGAGCATTGTGATGAAAAGGGCATGGATCATTGTGATGAAAAAGTCATGGAGCCTTGTCATGACAGGGTTCAAGGAGCATACTGATGACAAGTGTCAGGGAGCATTGTGATGACAAGTGTATTGAGCATTGTGATGACAAAGTTCATGGAGCATTGTGATGAGAATACCATGGATAATTGTGATGATGAGCGTCATGGGGATTTGTGATGATAAGTGTTATGGAACATTGTGATCACAAGGGTTTGGAGCATTATGATGACAGAGGTCATGGAGAATTTTGATTTAATTGTGATGACAATAGCCTGAAGCATTTTGATGATGGGCATGGTGCATTGGGATGACAGGGTTCATGGAGCATTGAGATGCAAAGTGGCATGGAGTATTGTGATTACAGGGGTCTTGGAGCATTGTGATGTCAAGGGGCAGGGAGCCTTGTGATGACAAGGCTGTGGAACATTGTGAAGGCAGGGGTCATGGAGCATTTTTATGACAGAGGTAATGGAGCATTGTGATGAGAAGTGCATTGAGCATTGGCCCGAAAGTTTTCATGGATTATTGTGATGAGAGTGGGCATGGAGCACTGTGATGACAAGGGCACGGAACACTGTGATACATGGGTCATGGAGGATTGTGATGAAAAGGGCATGGAGCATTTTGATGAGAAGGGCATCGAGCATTGTGATGACAAGTGTCATGGAGCATTGTGATGACAAGGGCATGGAGCAATGGGATGAGAGCGTTCAGGGAGCATTGTGATGACAATGACATGGAGCATTGTGATGCCAAGGGCCATGGAGCTTTGTGATGACAACGGTCATGGAGCATTTTGATGACAAGCGTGTGGTGCATTGTGATGAGAAGGAAAGGGAGCATTTTGATGACAGGTTCATGCTGCAATTTGATGAAAAGTGTCATGTAACATTTTGACGACAGGGGTTACAGAACATTGTGATGCCATGGGTCATGGAGGTTTGGGATGAAATGTGTCATGGAGCATTGTGATGACAGTGGTTATGGAATATTGTGATGTCACGGGTCATGGAACATTGTGATTACAGGGTTGAGGGAGGATTGTGATGACTAGTGATGGAACATTGTGATATCTCAGGTGAGAGAGCATTTGGATGAGAAGTGCATGGACCATTGTGATTACAAGGTTTATGGAGCATATCGATGACAAGGTTGTGGATCATTGTGATGAAAAGCGCATGGCACATTGTGATGACAAGAGTCATGGAACATTGTTCTGACAAAGGCATGGAGCATTGGGATGACAAGTTTCACGGAGCATTGTGATGAAAAGTTCATGGAGCATTGTGGTTACAAAAGTCACAGAGCCTTGTGATGACGCGGTCATGGACCGTTGTGATGACAAACGTTATGAAGCATTGTGATGACTGGAGTCACGGAGCATTGTGATGTCAAAAGTAATTTAGCATTGTGATGACAATGGCTTGGAGCATTGTGATGACAAGGTTCAGGGAGCATTGTGCTGACAAGTGCATGGATAATTGTGATGAAAAAGGTCATGGAACATTCTGATGACAATCTTGTGGAGTATTTTGATGACAATGGCATGGAGCATTGTGATGAAAACGGCATGGGGCATTGTGATGAGAAAAGCATGGAGCCTTTTCGTGACAGGTTTCAAGGAGCATTCTGACAGCAAGTTTCAGGAAGCATTGTAATGACAATTGTATTAGAATTGTGATGACAAATGTTATGGAGCATTTTGATGAAAAGGCCGTGGAGTATTGTGATGACAGGCATCATGGAGCGTTGTGATGACAAGTGTTACGGAACATTGTGATCACAAGGGTTTAGAGCATTGTGATGACAGAGGTCATGGATCATTTTGATTTCAAGGAGCATGGAGCATTGTGATGACAAGGGTATGAAGCAATGTGATCCCAAGGTTCATGGAGGGTTGTGATGACAATGGTAAAGGAGTATTGTGATGACAAGCGCATAGAGCATTGTAATGACAAGGTCATGTAGCGTTTGCTGACAAAGGCATGGAGCATTGTGATGACAGGTGTCATGGAGCACTGTGATGACAAGCGTCACGGAGAATTGTGAATACAGTGGTCATGGAGCATTGGGATGACAAGGGCATGGTTCAATGTGATGACAAGGGTCATGGAGCATTGGGCTGAAAATGTTCATGGAGTATTGTGATGACAGGGGTCATGGAGCATTGTGATGACTTGGGAATGGAGCATTTTGATGACAAGAATTCCGGATCATTGTGTTGTCAGTTGTCATGGAGTGTTGAGATGACAGTGGTCATGGTGCATTGTGATGATATTGGCCATGGAGAATTGTGGTGAGTAGGTCGTGGAGCATTGTGATTACAGGTGTCTTGATGCATTGTGATGAAAAGGGCATGTATCATTGTGAAGAAAAAGGCATTGAGCCTTGTCATGACAGTGTTCAAGAAGCATACTTACGACAAGTGTCAGGGAGCATTTTGATGAAAAGTGCATTGAGCATTGTGATGACAAAAGTCATGGAGCATTGTGATAATAAGACCATGGCTAATAGTGATGATGAGCGTCATGGGGTGTTGTGATGATAAGTCTTATGGAACATTGTGATCACAAGGGTTTGGAGCATTATGATGACAGATGTCATGGAGAATTTAGATTTCATTGTGATGACAATAGCATGAAACATTATGATGATGGGCATGGTGCACTGTGATGACTGGGTTCATGGAGCATTGAGATGAAAAGGGGAATGGAGCATTGTGATTACCGGGGTCTTGGAGCATTGTGATGGCTAGGGCATGGAGCATGGTGATGAGAAGGCCATGGAAAATTCTGATGACATGCATCATGGAGCACTGTGATGACAAGGGCATGGAGCTTTGTGATTACAGGGGTCTTGGGGAATTGTGATGACAAGGATCATGCAGCCTTGTGATGACATGCCGTTGAACAATGTGATGGCAGGTGTCATGGAGCATTGTTATGACAGAGGTAATGGAGCATTGTGATGAGAAGGGCATTGAACTTTGGTCTAAAATATTTCATGGATTATTGTAATGAGAGTGGGCATGGAGCATTGGGATGACAAGGGCACGGAACACTGTGATACATGCTTCATGGAGGATTGTAATGACCAGGACATGGAGCATTGCGATGAGAAGGGCATCGAGCATTGTGATGACAAGTGTCATGGAGCTTTGTGATGACAAGGGCATGGAGCAATGTGATGAGAGTGTTCATGGAGCACTGTGATGACAATGACATGGAGCATTGTGATGCCAAGGGTCATGGAGATTTGTGATGACAAATAACAGGGAGCATTTCGATGACAATGGTGTGGTGCATTGTGATGAGAAGGGCAGGGAGCATTTTGATTACAGGTTCATGCAGCAATTTGATTAAAATATAATGGAATATTTTGAGGACAGGGGTTATAGAACATTGTGATGTCAGGGGTCATGGAGCTTTGGGATGAAAAGGGTCATGGAGCATTTTGATTACAGGGGTTATGGAACATTGTGATGTCAGGGATCATGGAACATTGTGATGATAAGGTTATGTAGCACTGTGATGACAGGGGTCATACAACATTATGATTACACGGTTGAGGGAGTATTGTGATGACTAGTGATGGAACATTGTGATATCTCTGGTGAGAGAGCATTTGGATGAGAAGTGCATGGAGCATTGGGATTACAAGGTTTATGAAGCATAGCGATGACAAGGTTGAGGACCGATGTGATGAAAAGCACGTGGCACATTGTGATGACAAGGGTCATGGAGCATTGTTCTGACAAAGGCATGGAGCATTGTGATGACAAGGGTCACGGAGCATTGTGATGAAAAGTTCATGGAGCATTTTGGTTACAAAGGTCACAGAACCTTGTGATGACACGGGCAAGGACCGTTTTGATGACAAACATTATGAAGCATTGTGATGACTGGAGTCACGGAGCACTGTGATGATAGGGGTCATGGAGCATTGTTATGACTTGGGCATGGAGCATTGTGATGACAGGGGCATGGAGCATTGGTCTGACAAGTTTCATAGATTATTGTGATGACAGTGGACATGGTGCATTGTGATGACAAGGGTATGGATCATGGTGATGAGAAGGTCATGGAGTATTGTGAAGACAGGTGTCAGGGAGCATTGTGATGACATATGTCATGGTCCATTGCGATGATAATGGCATTGAGCATTGTGATGCCAAATGTAATGGAGGATTGTGATGACAAATAAAATGGAGCATTGTGATGACTAGGGCTTGGAGCACTATGATGACAAGGGCCATTGAGAATTTTCATGACAACGTCGTGAAGCATTGTGATGACAAGGTCCTGGAGCATTGTGATGAGAAATCCATGGAGCCTTGTGATGACAATCTCATATAGCATACTGATCAAAAGGTGCATGGACTATTGTGATTACAGGGGTCTTGGAACATTGTGATGACAAGGGCATGGATCACTGTGAAGAGAAGGCCAAGGAGCATTCTGAGGACATGAGTCATTGAGCTTTGTGATGACAAGCGCATGGAGCATTGTGATTACAGGGGTCTTGTAGCATTGTGATGAAAAGGGCATGGAATATTGTGATGAAAAATGCATGGAGCCTTGCCATGACAGGGTTCAAGGAGCATACAGACAACAAGTGTCATGGAGCATATTGATGACAAGTGTATTGAGCATTGTGATGACAAAGGTCATGGAGCATTGTGATGAGAAGGCCATGGAGCATTCTGATGACATGTGTCATGGAGCTTAGTGATGACAAGGGCATGGAGCAATGTGATGCCAAGGGTCATGGATATTTGTGATGACAAAGGTCATGGAACATTTTGATGACAAGGGCGTTGTGCATTGTAATGAGAAGTGCAGGGAGCATTGTGATGACTTGGTCACGGAGAAATTTGATGAAAAGTGTCAAGGAACATTTTGATGACAGGGGTTATGGAACATTGTGATGTCATGGGTCATCGAACATTTTGATGATAAGGGCATGTAGCATTGTGATGACAGGAGTCATGGAACATTGTGATGACAGAGGTGAGGGAGTATTGTGTCGAATAGTGAAGTAACATTGTGATATCAGTGGTGAGAAAGCATTTTGATGAGAAGTGCATGGAGCATTGTGATGACAAGGTTTATGGAGCATTGTGATGACAAGATTGTGGAGCACTGTGATTACAAGCGCATGGTGCATTGTGATGACATGTGTCATGGAGCATTGTGCTGACAAGCGCATGGAGCATTGTGAGGACAAGGGTCATGGAGCATTGTGCTGAGAAAGGCATAGAGCATTGTGATGACAAGGGTCAAAGAGAATTGTGATGAAAAGTTCATGGAGCATTGTGGTTAAAAAGGTCACAGAGACTGTTGATGATGAGGGCATGGACCATTGTGATGACAAAGGTCATGAAGCATTGTGATGACTGGAGTCACGGAGCACTGTGATGACAGGGGTCATGGAGCATTGTGATGAAAAGGGGCATGGAGCATTGTGATGACAAGGGCATGTATCATTGGTCTCATAATTTTCATGGATTATTGCGATGACTGTTGGAATGGTGCATTGTGGTGACAAGGGCATGGAGCATTGTGATAAACAGGTCATGCTGTATTGTGAAGACTGGTGTCATGGAGCATTGTGATGACAGGGTTCATGCAGCATTGTGATGACTAGGGAATGGAGCATAGTGATGACAAGAGTCCCGGATCATTGTGTTGTCAGGTGTCATGGAGTGTTGTGATGACAGTTGTCATGGTGCATTGTGATGATATTGGTCATGGAGCATTGTGATGAGAAGGTTATGGAGCATTGTGCTGATAATATTCATGGAGTATTGTGATGACAATGGTCATGGAGCATTGTGATGACAAGGGAATGGAGCATGGTGATGACAAGGTCATGTAGCATTGTGATGAGAAGTCCTTGGAGGCTTGTGATGACAAGTTTCAGGGAGCATTCTGATGAAAAGTGGCATGGATCATTGTGATTACAGTGGTCTTGGAGCATTGTGATGACAAGGGCATGGAGCATTGTCAGAGACGGCCATGCAGCATTCTGATGACATGGGTAATGGCGCTTTGTGATGACAAGGGCTTGGAGCATTGTGATTACAGGTGTCTTGGAGCATTGTGATGAAAAGGGCACGGATCATTGTGATGAAAAAGTCATGCAGACTTGTCATGACAGGGTTAATGGAGCATACTGAAGACAAGGGTCAGGGAGCATTGTGATGACAAAGGTCATGGAGCATTGTGATGAGAAGACCATGGATAATTGTCATGATGAGCGTCACGGTGTGTTGTGATGATAAGTGTTATGGAACATTGTGATCACAAGGGTTTGGAGCATTATGATGACAGAGGTCATGGAGAATATTGATTTCATTGTGATGACAATAGCCTGAAGCTTTATGATGATGGGCATGGTGCATTGTGATGACAGGGATCATGGAGCATTGAGATGAAAAGGGGCATGGAACATTGTGTTTACACTCGTCGTGGAGCATTGTGATGACAAGGGCATGGAGCATTGGTCTAATAAGTTTCATGGATTATTGCGATGACAGTTGGAATGGCGCATTGTGATGACAAGGACATGGAGCATTGTGATGACCAGGTCATGCAGTATTGTGGAGACAGGTGTCAGGGAGCATTGTGATGACATATGTAATGGCCCAATGTGATGACGATGGCATGGAGCATTGTGATGCCAAGTGTCATGGAGGATTCTGATGACAAAGATAATAGAGCATTGTGATGACAATGGCTTGGAGCATTGCGATGACAAGGGTCAAGGAGCATTGTGTTGACAAGTGCATGGAGAATTGTGATGACAAGGGTCATGGAGCATTCTGGTGACAAGCTTGTGGAGTATTTTGATGACAATGGCATGGAGTATTGTGATAAAAACGGCATGGGGCATTGTGATGAAAAAGGCATGGAGCCTTGTGATGACAGGTCTCATGGAGCATACTGATGAAAAGGGGCATGGAGCATTCTGATTACAGGGGTCTTGGAACATTGTGATAGCAAGGGCATGGAGCACTGTGATGACAAGGGCATGGAACATTGGTCTAATAAGTTTCATGGATTATTGTGATGACAGTTGGAATGGCGCATTGTGATGACAGTGGTCATGGAGCATTGTGATGATACTGCTCATGGAGCATTGTGATAAGACCGTCATGGAGCATTGGGTTGAAAATGTTCATAGAGTATTGTGATGACAGGTGTCAAGGAGCATTGTGATGACAAGGGAATGGAGCATGGTGATGACAAGGTCCTGAAGCATTGTGATGAGATGAAGATGGAGACTTGTGATGACAAGTCTCATGGAGCATTCTAACGAAAAGGGGCAAGGAGCTTTGTGATTACAGGGGTCTTGGAGCACTGTGATGACAAGGGCATGGAGCATTGTGAGGAGAAGGCCATGGAACATTCTGATGGCATGCGTCATGGAGCTTTGTGATGACAAGGGCATGGAGCATTGTGATTACAGGGGTGTTGGAGCATTGTGATACAAGGGTCATGTAGCCTTTTGATGACAAGGCCGTGGAACACTGGGATGGCAGCCGTCATGGAGCATAGTTATGACAGATGTAATGGAGCATTGTAATCAGAATGGCATTGAGCATTGGTCTGAAATGTTTTATGGATTATTGTGATGACAGTGGGCATGGAGCATTGTGATGACAAGGGCACGGTACACTGTGATACATGGGTCATGGTGGATTTTAATGACCAGGGCGTGGAGCATTGTGATGAGAAGGGCATCGAGCATTGTGATGACAAGTGTCATGGAGCTTTGTTATGACAAGGGCATGGAGCAATGTGATGAGAGGGTTCATGGAGCATTGTGATGACAATGACATAGAGCATTGTGATGCCAAGGGTCATGGAGCTTTGTGATGTCAAATGTCATTGAGCATTTTGATGACAAGAGTGTGGTGCATTGTGATGAGAAGGGCAGGGAGTATTTTGATGACAGGGTCATGCAGCAATTTGATGAAAAGTGTAATGGAACATTTTGATGACAGGGGTTATATAACATTGTGATGCCAGGGATCATGGAGCTTTGGGATGAAAAGGGTCATGGAGCATTTTGATGACAGGGGTTATGGAACATTGTGATTACTGGAGTCACGGAGCATTGTGATGACAGGGGTCATGGAGCATTGTGATATCAAGGGCATGGAGCATTGTGATGACAGGGGAATGGAGAATTGGACTGACAAGTTTCATAGATTATTGTGATGACATTGGACATGGTGCATTGTGATGACAAGGGCATGGAGCATTTTGATGACAAGAGTCCCGGATCATTGTGTTGTCAGGTGTTATGGGTGGTTGTGATGCCAGTGGTCATGGAGCATTGTGATGATATTGGTCATTGAGCATTGTGATGAGAAGTTCATGGTGCATTGGGCTGAAAATATTAATGGATTATTATAATGACAGGGGTCATGGAGCATTGTGATGACAAGGGAATTGAGCATGGTGATGACAATGTCCTGGAGCATTGTTATGAGATGACCATGGAGACTTGTGATGACAAGTCTCATGGAGCATTCAAATGAAAAGGGGCATGGAGCATTGTGATTACAGTGGACTTGGAGCATTGTGATGACAAGGGCATGGAGCATTTTGAGGAGAAGTCCATGGAGAACTCCGATGACATGCGTCATGGAGCTTTGTGCGGACAAGGCCATGGAGCATTGTGATTAAAGGGGTCTTGGAGCATTGTGATGAAAAGGCATGGATCTTTGTGATGTAAAAGGCATGGAGCCTTGTCATCACAGTGTTCAAGGAGCATACTGACGACAGGTGTCAGGGAGTATTGTGATGACAAGTGTGTTGAGCTTTGTGATGACAATGATCATGGAGCATTGTGATGAGAAGACCATTAATAACGGTGATGATGATCATCATGGGGTGTTGTGATGATAAGTGTTATGGAACACTGTGATCACAAGGGTTTGGAGCAGTATGATGACAGAGGTCATGGAGAATTTTGATTTCATTGTAGTGACAATAGCCTGAAGCATTATGATGATGGGCATGGTGCTTTCTGATGACAGGGTTCATGGAGCATTGAGATGAAAAGGGGCATGGATCATAGTGATTACAGGGGTCTTGGAGCATTGTGATGACAATGGCATGTAGCATTGCGATGAGAAGGCCATGGAACCTTCTGATACATGCGTCATGGAGCTTTGTTATTACAAGGGCATGGAGAATTTTGATTACAAGTTTCTTGGAGCATTGTGATGACAAGGGTCATGGAGCCTTGTGATGACAAGGCCGTGGAACATTGTGATGGCAGTGGTCATGGTGCATTGTTATGACAGATGTAATGGAGCATAGTGATGAGAAGGGCATTGAGCATTGGTTTGAAATATTTCATAGATTATTGTGATGAGAGTGGGCTGGAGCATTGTGATGACAAGGGCACGGAACAATGTGATACATGGGTCATGGAGGATTGTAATGTCAAGGGCATGGAGCAATGTGATGAGAGGGTACATGGAGCATTGTGATGACAATGCCATGGAGCATTGTGAGGAAAAGGCCATGGAGCATTCTGATGACATGCCTCATGAAGTTTTTGATGACAAGGGCATGGAGCATTGTGATTACAGGGGTCTTGGAGCATTGTGATGAAAAGGGCATGGATCATTGTGATGAAAAAGGTATGGAACCTTGTCATGACAGGGTTCAAGGAGCATACTGACGACATGTGTCAGGGAGCATTGTGAAGACAAGTGTATTGAGCATTGTGATGACAAAGATCAGGGAGCATTGTGATCAGAAGACCAAGGATAATTGTGATGATGATCGTCATGGGGTGTTGTGATGATAAATGTTATGGAACATTGTGATCACAAGGGTTTGGAGCATTATGATTACAGAGGTCATGGAGACTTCTGATTTCATTGTAATAACAATAACCTGAAGCATTATGATGATGGGCATGGTGCATTGTGATGACAGGGTTCATGGAGCATTGAGATGAAAAGTGCAATGAAACACTGTGATTACAAGGGTCTTGGAGCATTGTGATGACAATGGAAATGGAGTATTGTGATGACAAGCGCATAGAGCATTGTAATGACAAGTTCATGTAGCATTTTGCTGACAAAGGCATGGAGCATTGTGATGACAGGTGTCATGGAGCACTGTGATGACAAGTGTCAAGGAGCATTGTGAATACAGGGGTCATGGAGCATTGTGATGACAAGGGCATGGATCATTGTGATGACAAGCGTCATGGAGCATTTCTCTGACAAAGGCATTGAGCATTGTGATGACAAGGGTCACGGAGCATTGTGATGAAATGTTCATTGAGCGTTGTGGTTACAAAGGTCACAGAGCCTTGTGATGACGCGGGCATGGACCGTTGTGATGAGAAACGTTATGAAGCATTGTGATGACTGGAGTCTCGGAGCATTGTGATGACAGGGGTCATGGAGCATTGTGATAACAAGGGCATGGAGCATTGTGATGACAGGGGAATGGAGCATTGGTCTGACAAGTTTCACAGATTATTGTGATGACAGTGGACATGGTGCATTGTGATGACAAGGGCATGGGGCATTGTGATGAGAAGGTCAAAGAGTACTGTGAAGACAGGTGTCAGCGAGCATTGTGATGACATATGTCATGGTCCATTGCGATGGTAATGGCATGGAGCATTATGATGACAAATGTAATGGAGTATTGTGATGACAAATATAATTGAGCTTTGAGATGATTAGGGCTTGGTGCATTATGATGACAAGGGCCATTGAAAATTTTCATGACAAGTTCGAGAAGCGTTTTGATGACAAGGTCCTGGAGCATTGTGATGAAAAAGAATGGAGCCTTGTGATGACTAGTCTCATGGAGCATACTGAAGAAAAGGGGCATGGACAATTGTGATTACAGGGGTCTTGGAACACTGTGATAACAAGGGCAATGAGCATTGTGAGGAGAAGACCAAGGAGCATTCTGATGGCATGCGTCATTGAGCTTTGTGATGACAAGGGCATGGAGCATTGTGATTACATGGGTCTTGGAGCATTGTGATGAAAAGGGCATGGATCATTGTGATGAAAAAGGCATGGAGCCTTATCATGACAGGGTTCAAGGAGCATACAGACAACAAGTATCAGGGAGCATTTTGATGACAAGTGTATTGAGCATTGTGGTGACAAAGGTCATGGAGCATTGTGATGAGAAAGCCATTGATAATTGTGATGACGAGCGTCATGGGGCATTGTGATGACAAGTGTTTTGGAATATTGTGATCACAAGGGTTTGGAGCATTGTTATGACAGAGGTCATGGAACATTTTGATTTCATTGTGATGACAATAGCAAGAAGCATTATGATGTTGGGCATGGTGCATTGTGATGACAGGTTTCATGGATCATTGAGATGAAAAGGGGCATAGAGCATTGTGATTAAAGGGTTATTGGAGCGTTGTGATGAGAAGAGTCATGGAGCTTTGTGATGACAAGGCCATGGAACATCGTGATGGCAGCGGTCATGGAGCATTGTTATGACTGTGGTAATGGAGAATTGTGATGGCAAGGGCATGGGGCATTGTGATGAGAAGCCCATGGGGCATTCTGATGACGTGTCATGGAGCTTCGTGAAGACAAGTGCATGGAGCAATGTGATGCCAAGGGTCATGGATCTTTGTGATGACAAAGGTCATGGAGCATTTTGATGGCAAGAGCTTTGTGCATTGTGATGAGAAAGGCAGGGAGCATTCTGATGACAGGGTCATGGAGCAATTTGATGAAAAGTGTCATGGAACAATTTGATGACAGGTGTTATGGAACATTGTGATGTCAGGGGTCATCGAACATTGTGATGATAAGTGCATGTAGCATTGTGATGACACGAGTCATGGAACATTGTGATGACAGGGTTGAGGAAGTACTGTGACATTTAGTGATGTAGCATTGTGATATCAGTGGTGAGAGCATTTTGATGAGAATGCATGGAGCATTGTGATGACATATTTTAAGCAGCATTGTGATGAGAAGTGCATGGTGCATTGTGATGACATGTGTCATGGAGCATTGTGCTGACAAGCGCATGGAGCATTGTGATGACAAGTGTATTGAGAATTGTGATGACAAAGGTCATGGAACATTGTGATGAAAAGGGCATGGAATATTGTGATGACAGGCATCATGGAGCGTTGTGATGACAAGTGTTATGGAACATTGTGATCACTAGGGTTTGGAGCATTGTGATGACAGAGGTCAAGGATCATTTTGATTTCAAGGAGCATGGAGCATTGTGATGAGAAGGGCATGAAGCAATGTGATCCCAAAGTTCATGGAGGATTATGATGACAATGGTAATGGAGTATTGTGATGACAAGCGCATAGAGCATTGTAATGACAAGGTCATGTAGCATTTTGCTGACAAAGGCATGGAGCATTGTGATGACATGTGTCATGGAGAACTGTGATGACAAGCATCACGGAGCATTGTTAATACAGGGGTCATGGAGCATTGGGATGACAAGGGCATGGATCATTGTGGTGACAAGTTTCATGGAGCACTGCCCTGAAAATGTTAATGGAGTGTTGTGATGACAGGGGTCATGGAGCATTGTGATGACTAGGGAATGGAGCATTGTGATGACAAGAGTCCCGGATCATTGTGTTGTCGGGTGTCATGGAATGTTTTGATGACAGTGGTCATGGAGCATTGTGATGATATTGGCCATGGAGCATTGTGATGAGTTGGTCGTGGAGCACTGTGCTGAAAATATTCATGGATTATTGTGATGACAGGGGTCATGGAGCATTGTGATGACAAGGGCATGGAGCATTGTGATGAGAAGCTCATGGAGTATTGTGAAGACAGGTGTCAGGGAGCATTGTGATGACATATGTCATGGTCCATTGCGATGAAAATAGCATGGATCATTATAATTCCAAATGTAATGGAGAATTGTGATGACAAATATAATGGAGCATTTTGATGATTAAGGCTTGGAGCATTATGTTGACAAGGGCCATTGAAAATTTTCATAACAATGTCGAGAAGCATTGTGATGACAAGGTCCTGGAGCATTGTGATGACAAAACCATGGAGCCTTGTGATGACAAGTCTCATGGAGCTTACTGATGAAAAGGGGCATGGATCATTGTGATGACCAGGGTCTTGGAACATTGTGATGACAAGGGCATTGAGCATTGTGAGAAGAATTCCAAGGAGCATTCTGATGGCATGCGTCATTGAGCTTTGTGATGACAAGGGCATGGAGCATTGTGATTACATGGGTCTTGGAGCATTGTGATGAAAAGGGCGTGGATCATTGTGATGGAAACGGCATGGAGCCTTGTCATGACAGGGTTCAAGTAGCATACAGACAACAAGGGTCAGGGGACATTTTGATGACATGTGTATTGTGCATTGTGGTGACAAAGTCATGGAGCATTGGGATGAGAAGACCATTGATAATTGTGATGACGAGCATCATGGGGCATTGTGGTGACAAGTGTTTTGGAATATTGTGATCACAAGGGTTTGGAGCATTGTTATGACAGAGGTCATGGAACATTTTGATTTTATTGTGATGACAATAGCATGAAGCATTATGATGAAGGGCATGGTGCATTGTGATGACAATGTTCATGGATCATTGATATGAAAAGGGGCATAGAGCATTGTGATTAAAGTGTTCTTGTAACGTTGTGATGAGATGGGTCAAGGAGCTTTGTGATGACAAGGCCATGGAACATCGTGATCGCAGGGGTCATAGAGCATTGTTATGACTGGTGTAATGGAGCATTGTGATGGCAAGGGCATGGAGCATTGGTATGAGAAGGGCATGGAACATTCTGATGACATGTGTCATGGAGCTTTGTGAAGACAAGGGCAAGGAGCAATGTGATGCAAAGGGTCATGGATTTTTGTGATGACAAAGGTCATGGAGCATTTTGATGTCAAGGGCGTTTTGCATTGTGATGAGAAGGTCAGGGAGTATTGTGATGACAGAGTCATGGAGCAATTTGATGAAAATTGTCATGGAATATTTTGATGACAGATGTTATGGAACATTGTGATGTCAGGGTTCATCGAACATTGTGATGATAAGTGCATATAGCAATGTAATGACAGGAGTCATGGGACATTGTGATGCCAGGGGTGAGGGAGTATTGTGACAAATAGTGATGTAGCATTGTGATATCAGTGGTGAGAGAGCATTTTGATGAGAAGTGGATGGAGCATTGTGATGACAAGATTGTAGAGCACTGTGATGACAAGCGCATGGTGCATTGTGATGACATGTGTCATGGAGCATTGTGCAGACAAGCGCATGGAGCACTGTGATGACAAGGGTCATAGAGCATTGTGCTGAGAAAGGCATAGAGCATTGTGATGACAAGGGTCAAAGAGCATTGTGATGAAAAGTTCATGGAGCATTGTGGTTAAAATGGTCACAGAGACTGTTGATGACGAGGGCATGGACCACTGTGATGACAAAGGTCATGAATCATTGCGATGACTGGAGTCACGGAGCTTTGTGATGACAGGAGTCAGGGAGCATTGTGATAACAAAGGCATGGAGCATTGTGATGACAAGGGCATGGAACATTAGTCTAATAAATTTCATGGATTGTTGTGATGAAAGTTGGAATGGCGCATTGTGATGACAAGGGCATGGAGCTTTGTGATGACCAGGTCATGCAGTATTGTGAAGAGAGGTGTCAGGGAGCATTTTGATGACATATGTAATGGCCAATTGTGATGACAATGGGATGGGATATTGTGATGCCAAGTGTCTTGGAGGATTGTGATGACAAAGGTAATGGAATATTGTGATGACAATGGCTTGGAGAATTTTGATGACATGGGTCAGGGAGCATTGTGATGAAAAGTGCATGGAGAATTGTGATGACAAGTGCTTGGAGCATAGTTATGACAGGCGTCATGGAGCATTGTGATTACAGGGGTCTTTGAGAATTGTGATGACAAGAGTCCCGGATCATTGTGTTGTCAGGTGTCACGGAGTGTTGTGATGACAGTGGTCATGGAGCAGTGTGATGATATTAGTCATGGAGCATTGTGATGAGAAGGTCATGGAGCATTGGGCTGAAAATATTCATGGATTATTGTGATGACATGGCTCATGGAGCATTCTGATGACAAGGGAATGGAGCATGGTTTTGAGAATGTCCTGGAGTATTGTGATGAGATGACCATGGAGACTTGTGATGACAAGTCTCATGGAGCATTCTGATGAAAAGGGGCATGGAGCATTGTGATTACAGGGGTCTTGGAGCATTGTGATGACAAGGGCATGGAGCATTGTGAGGAGAAGGCCATGGAACATTCTGATGACATGCGTCATGGAGCTTTGTGATGACAAGTGCATGGAGCTTTGTGATTACAGGGGTCTTGGAGCATTGTGATGACAAGGGTCATGGAGCCTTGTGATGACAAGGCTGTGGAACATTGTGAAGGCAGGCATCATGGAGCATTGTTATGACAGAGGTAATGGATCATTGTGATGAGAAGGGCATTGAGCATTGGTCTGAAATGTTTCATGGATTATTGTGATGAGAGTGGGCATGGAGCATTGTGATGACAAGGGCACGGTACACTGTGATACATGGGTCATGGAGGATTGTGATGAAAAGGGCATCGAGCATTGTGATGACAATTGTCATGGAGCTTTGTGATGACAAGGGCATGGAGAAATGTGATGAGAGTGTTCATGGAGCATTGTGATGACAATGACATGGAGCATTGTGACACCAAAGGTCATGGAGTTTTGTGATGACAAAGGTCATGGAACATTTTGTTGAAAAGGGTGTGGTGCATTGTGATGAGAAGGGCAGGGAGTATTTTGATGACAGGGTCATGCAGCAATTTGATGAAAAGTGTAATAGAACATTTTGTTGAAAGGGGTTATAGAACCTTGTGATTCCAGGGGTCATGGATCTTTGGGATGAAAAGGGTCAGGGGGCATTTTGATGACAGGGGTTATGGAACATTGTGATATCAGGGGTCATGGAACATTGTGCTGATAAGGGGATGTAGCATTGTGATGACAGGGGTCATGGTATATTGTGATAACAGGGGTGAGGGAGGATTGTGATGAAAAGCGCATGGGTAATTGTGATGACAAAGGTCATGGAGCATTGGGCTGAAAATATTCATAGAGTATTGTGATGACAGGGGTCATGGAGCATCGTGATGACAGAGGTCATGGAGAATTTTGATTTCATTGTGCTGACCATAGCCGGAAGCTTTATGATGATGGGCATGATGCATTGTGATGACAGGGTTCATGGAGCATTGAGATGAAAAGGGGCATGGAGCATTGTGATCACATGGGTCTTGGAGCATAGTGATGAAACGGGCATGGAGCATTTTAATGAGAAGTTCATGGAACATTCTGATGACATGTGTCATGGAGCTTTTTGTTGTCAAGGGCATGGAGTATTCTGATTAAAGGGGTATTGGAGCATTGGGATGACAAGTGTCATGGAGCCTTGTGATGACAAGGCCGTGGAACATTGTGATGACAGGGGTCATGGAGCATTGTTATGACAGGGGTAATGGAGCATTGTGATGAGAAGGGCATGGAGCACTGTGATTACAATATTTATGGAGCATTGCAATGACAAATTTTCAGAACATTGTGATGAAAAGCGCGTGACACAGTGTGAAGACAAGGGTCAATGAGCAATTTTCTGACAAAGGCATGGAGGATTGTGATGACAAGGGTCATGGAGCATTGTGATGAAAAGTTCTTGGAACAATGTGGTAACAAATGTAACAGAACCTTGTGATGACGCGGGCATGGACCATTGTGATGACAAATGTTATGAAGCATTGTGATGACTGTAGTCATGGAGCATTGTGATGACAGTGGTCATGGAGCACTGTGATAACAAGGGCATGGAGCATTGTGATGTCATGGGCATGTAGCATTGTGATGACCAGGTGATGCAGTACTGTGAAGATATGTGTCAGGGAGCACTGTGATGACATATGTAATGGCCCATTGTGATGACAATGGCATGGAGCATTGTGATGCCAAGTGTCATGGAGGATTCTGATGACAAAGGTAATGGAGCATTGTGATGACAATGGCTTGGAGCATTTTGATGACAAGGGTCAGGGAGCATTGTGCTGACAAGTGCATGGAGCATTGTGATGACAAGGGTCATGGAACATTCTGATGACAGGCTTGTGGAGTATTTTGTTGATAATGGCATGGAGCATTGTGATGATAACGGCATGGGGCATTGTGATGAAAAAGGCATAGAGCATTTTCGTGAAAGGGTTCAAGGAGCATTCTAACGACAAGTATCAGGGAGCATTGTGATGACAAGTGTATTGAGAATTGTGATGACAAAGGTCGTGGAGCATTGTGATGAAAAAGGCATGGAGTATTTGATGACAGGCATCATGGAGCGTTGTGATGACAAGTGCTATGGAACATTGTGATCACAAGGGTTTGGAGCATTGTGATGACAGAGGTCATGGATCATTTTGATTTCAAGGAGCATGGAGCACTGTGATGACAAGGGCATGAAGCAATGTGATCCCAAGGTTCATGGATGATTGTTATGACAATGGTAAATGGGTATTGTGATGACAAGCGCATAGAGTATTGTAATGATAAGGTCATGTAGCATTTTGCTGACAAAGGCATGGAGCATTGTGATGACAGGTGTCATGGAGCACTGTGATGAGAAGCGTCACGGAGCATTGTGAATAGAGGGGTCATGGAGCATTGGGATGACAAGAGCATGGATCATTGTGATGACAAGGGTCATGGAGCATTGGGCTGAAAATATTCATGGAGTATGGTGATGACAGGGGTCATGGAGCATTGTGATGACAAGAGTCCCGGATCATTGTGTTGTCAGGTGTCATGGACTGTTGTGATATAATGATCATGGAGCATTGTGATGATATTGGTCATTGAGCACTGTGATGAGAAGGTCATGGGGCATTGGCCTGAAAATGTTCATGGAGCATTGGCCTGAAAATATTCATGGAGAATTGTGATGACAGGGGTCATGGAGCATTTTGATGACAAGGGAAGGGAGCATGATGATGAAAATGTCTTGGAGCATTGTGATGAGATGACCATGGAGACTTGTGATGACAAGTTTCATGGAGCATTCTGATGAAAAGGGGCATGGAGCATTGTGATTACAGGTGTCTTGGAGCATTGTGATGACAAGGGCATGGAGCATTGTGAGGAGAAGGCCATGGAGCATTCTGATGACATGTGTCATGGAGCTTTGTGATGACAAGGGCATGGAGCCTTGTGATGACAAGGCCGTGGAACATTGTGATCGCAGAGTCATGGAGCATGGTTATGACAGGGGTAATGGAGCATTGTGATGAGAAGGGCATGGAGCATTGTGATTACAAGTTTTATGGAGCATTGCGATGACAAATATGTGGAACGTTGGGAGCAAATGCACGTGGCACATTGTGATGACAAGGGTCATGGAGCATTTTTCTGACAAAGGCATGGAGCACTGTGATGACAAGGGTCACGCAGCATTGAGATGAAATGTTCAAGGAGCATTGTGGTTAAAAATGTCACAGAGCCTTGTGATAACGCGGGCATGGACCATTGTGATGACAAACATTATGAAGCACTGTGATGAATGGAGTCACGGAGCATTGTGTTGACAGGGGTCATGGAGAATTGTGATGACATGTGTCATGGAGCATTGTGCTGACAAGCACATGCAGCATTGTGATGACAAGGGTCATGGAGCATTGTGCTGAGAAAGGCATAGAGCATTGTGATGACAAGGGTCAAAGAGCATTGTGATGAAAAGTTCATGGATCATTTTGGTTAAAAAGCTCACAGAGAGTGATGATGACGAGGGCATGGACCATTGTGGTGACAAAGGTCACGAAGCATTGTGATGACTGGAGTCAAAGAGCATTGTGATGGCTGGGGTCATGGAGCATTTTGATAACAAGTGCATGGAGCATTGTGATGACAGGGGCATGGAGTATCGGTCTGACAAGTTTCATGTATTATTGTGATGACATTTGGAATGGCGCATTCTGATGACAAGGGCATGGAGCATTGTGATGACCAGGTTATGCAGTATTGTGAAGAGAGGTGTCAGGGAGCATTGTGATGACATATGTATGGCCCATTGTGATAACAATGGCATGGAGCATTGTGATGCCAAATGTCATGGAGAATTCTGATGACAAAGGTAATGGAGCATTGTGATGACAATGGCTTGGAGCATTGTGATGACAAGTGTCAGGGAGCATTGTGCTGACAAGTGCATGGAGAATTGTGATGACAAGGGTCATGGAGCATTCTGATGACAAAATTGTGGAGTATTTTGATGACAATGGCATGGAGATTTGTGATGAAAACGGCATGGGACATTGTGATGAAAAAGGCCTGGAGCCTTTTCGTGACAGGGTTCAAGGAGCATTCTGACGACAAGTGTCAGGGAGCAATGTGATGACAAGTTTATTGAGAATTGTGATGACGAATGTCATGGAGCATTGTGATGAGAAGGCCATGGATAATTGTGATGATGATCGTCATGGAGTGTTGTGATGATATGTGATATGGAACATTGTGATCACAAGGGTTTGGAGCATTATGATGACAGAGGTCATGCAGAATTTTGATTTCATTGTGATGACAATAGCCTGAAGCATTATGATGATGGGCATGGTGCATTGTGATGACAGGGTTCATGGAGCATTGAGATGAAAAGGGGCATGGAGCATTGTGATTACAGGGGTCTTGGAGCATTGTGATGACAAGGGCATCGAGCATTGTGATGAGAAGGCCATCTAACATTCTGATGACATGCGTCATGGAGTTTGTGATGACAAGGGCATGGAACATTGTGATGACAAGGGTCATGGAGCCTTGTGAAGAAAAGGCCGTGGAACATTGTGATGGCTGTGGTCATGGAGCATTGTTATGACAGAGGTAATGGAGCATTTTCATGAGAAGGGCTTTGAGGATTGGTCTGAAATATTTCATGGATTATTGTGATGAGAGTGGGCATGGAGCATTGTGATGACAAGGGCACGGAACACTGTGATACATGGTTCATGGAGGATTGTAATGACAAGTGCATGGAGCATTGTGATGAGACGGGCATCGAGCATTGTGATGAAAAGTGTCATGGAGCTTTGTAATGACAAGTGAATGGAGCAATGTGATGAGAGTGTTTATGGAGCATTGTGATGACAATGACATGGAGCATTGTGATGCCAAGGGTCATGGAGTTTGTGATGACAAAGGTCATAGAGCAGTTTGATGACAAGGGTGTGGTGCATTGTGATGAGAAGGGCAGAGAGCAGTTTGATGACAAGTGTGTGGTGCATTGTGATGAGAAGGGCAGAGAGCATTTTGATGACACGTTCATGCAGCAATTTGATGAAATGTGTAATGGAATATTTTGATGACAGGGGTTATAGAACATTGTGATGCCAGGGGTCATGGAGCTTTGGGATGAAAAGGGACATGGAGCATTTTGATGACAGGGGTTATGGAACATTGTGATGTCAGGGGTCATGGAACTTTGTGCTGATAAGGGGATGTAGCATTGTGATGACAGGGGTCATGGAACACTGTGCTTACAGGGGTGAGGGAGGATTGTGGTAACTAGTGATGGAATATTGTGATATCTCAGGTGACAGAGCATTTGGATGAGAAGTGCATGGAGCATTGTGATTACAAGGTTTATGGAGCATAGCGATGACAAGGTTGTTTATCAATGTGATGAAAAGCGTGTGGCACATTGTGATGACAAGTGTCATGGAGCATTGTTCTGACAAACGCATGGAGCATTGTGATGACAAGGGTCACGGAGCATTGTGATAAATAGTTCATGGAGTATTGTGGTTACAAAGGACACAGAGCCTTTTGATGACGCGAGCATGGACCGTTGTGTTGACAAACGTTATGAAGCATTGTGATGACTGGAGTCACGGAGCATTGTGATGACAGGGGTAATGGAGCATTGTGATGACAATGGTCATGGAGCATTGTGATGACAGGGGCATGGAGCATTGGTCTTACACGTTTCATAGATTATTGTGATGAGTGTGGACATGGTTCATTGTGATGACAAGGTCATGGAGCATTGTGAGGAGAAGGTCATAGAGTATTGTGAAGACAGGTGTCAGGGAGCATTCTGATGACATATGTCATTATCCATTGCGATGACAATGGCAGGGAGCATTTAGATGCCAAATGTAATGGAGGATTGTGATGACAAATATAATGAAGCATTGTGATGACTAGGGCTTGGAGCATTATGATGACAAGGGCCATTGAGAATTTTCATGACAAGGTCGTGAAGCATTGTGATGACAAGTTCCTGCAGCTCTGTGAATAGAAAAACATGGAGCCTTGTCAAGACAAGTCTCAGGGAGCATACTGATGGAAATGAGCATGGAGCATTCTGATTACAGGGGTCTTGGAACATTGTGATAACAAGGGCATGGAGCATTGTGATTAAAAAGCGATGGAGCATTGGTCTAATAAGTTTCATGGATTATTGTGATGACAGACGGAATGGCACATTGTGATGACAAGGGCATGGAGCATTGTGATGACCAGGTCAGGCAGTATGGTGAAGACAGGTGTCAGGGTGCATTGTGATGACATATGTAATGGCCCATTGTGATGACAATGGCATGGCACATTGTGATGCAAGGTGTCATGGAGGAGTCTGATGACAAGTGTCAAGGAGCATTGTGATGACAAGTGTCATGGAGGATTCTGATGACAAAGGTAATGGAGCATTGTGATGACAAAGTCTTGGAGTATTGTGATGACAAGGGTCATGGAGCATTGTGATGAGAAAGGCATAGAGCATTGTGATGACAAAGGTCAAAGAGCACTGTGATGAAAATTTCATGGAGCATTGTGGATAAAAATGTCACAGAGACTGTTGATGACGAGGGCATGGACCATTGTGATGACAAAGGTCATGAAGCATTGTGATGACTGGAGTCACGGAGCATTGTGAAGACAGGGTTCATGGAGCATTGTGATGACAAGGGCATGGAACTTTGGTCTAAGTTTCATGGATTATTGCGATGACAGTTGGAATGGCGCATTCTGATGAAAAGGGCATGGAGCTTTGTGATGACCAGATCATGCAGTATTGTGAAGACAGGTGTCAGGGAGCATTGTGATGACATATGTAATGGCCCATTGTGATGACAATGGCATGGAGCATTGTGATGCCAAGTGTCATGGAGGATTCTGATGACAAATGTAATGGAGCATTGTGATGACAATGGCTTGGAGCATTGTGATGACAAGGGTCAGGGAGCATTGTGCTGATAAGTTCATGGAGAATTGTGATGACAAGTGTCATGGAGCATTCTGATGACAAGCTTGTGGAGTATTTTGATGACAATGGCATGGAGCATTGTGATGAAAACAGCAAGGGGATTTGTGAGGAAAAAGGCATGGAGCCTTTTCGTGACAGGGTTCAAAGAGCATTCTGATGACAAGTGTCAGGGAGCATTGTCATGACATGTATATTGAAAATTGTGATGACAATTGTCATGAGCATTGTGATGTAAAGGGCATGGAGTATTGTGATGACAGGCATCATGGAGCGTTGTGATGACAACTATAATGGAACACTGTTATCACAAGGTTTTGGAGCATTGTTATGACAGAGGTCATGGATTATTTTGATTTCAAGGAGCATCGAGCATTGTGATGACAAACGAATGAAGCAATGTGACCCCAATGTTTATGGAGGATTGTGATGACAATGGAAATGGAGTATTGTGATGAGAAGCGCACAGAGCATTGTAATGACAAGGTCATGTAACATTTTGCTGACAAAGGCATTGAGCATTGTGATGACATGTGTCATGGAGCACTGTGATGAGAAGCGTCACGGAGCATTGTGAATACAGGGGTCATGGAGCATTGGGATGACAAGGGCATAGATCATTGTGATAACAAGAATCCCGGATCATTGTGTTGTCAGGTGTCATAGAATGTTGTGATGACAGTGGTCATGGAGCATTTTGATGATATTGGTCATGGAGCATTGCGATGACAAGTGAATGGAGCATGTTGATGACAAAGTCCTGGAGCATTGTGATGAGAAGACCATGGAGACTTTTGATGAGAAGTCTCATGGAGCATTCTGTTGGAAAGGGGCATGGAACATTGTGATTGCAGGGGTCTTGGAGCATTGTGATGACAAGGGCATGGATCATGGTGATGAGAAGGCCATGGAGCATTCTGATGACATGTGTCCTGGAGCTTTGTGATGACAAGGGCATGGAGCATTGTGATTACAAGGGTCTTGGAGCATTGTGATGAAAAGGGCATGGATCAATGTGATGAAAAAGGCATGGAGCCTTGTCATGACAGGGTTCAAGGAGCATATTGACGACAAGTGTCAGGGAGCATTGTGATGACAAGTGTATTGAGAATTGTGATGACATAGTTCATAGAGCATTGTGATGAGAAGGCCATGGATAATTGTGATGATGAGCGTCATGGGTTGTTGTGATGATAAGTGTTATGGAACATTGTGATCACAAGTGTTCAGAGTATTCTGATGACAGAGGTCATGGAGCATTTTGATTTCATTGTGATGACAATAGCCTGAATCACTATGATGATGGGCATGCTGTATTGTGATGACAGGGTTCATGGAGCATTGAGATGAAAAGTGGCATGGAACACTGTGAATACAAGGGTCTTGGAGCATTGTGATGACATGAGCATGGAGCATTGTGATAAGAAGGCCATGGAACTTTCTGATGACATGCGTCATGGAGCTTTGTGATGACAAGGGCATGGAGCATAGTGATTTCAGGGGTCTTGAGCTTTGTGATGACAATTTTCATGGAACCATGTGATGACTAGGCCGTGGAACATTGTGATGGCGGGGTGTCATGGTGCATTGTTATGAAAGGGGTAATGGAGCATTGTGATGAGAAGGGAATGGAATATAGGTCTGAAATGTTTCATGGATTACTGTGATGAGAGTGGGCATGGAGCATTGTGATGACAAGGGTACGGAACACTATGATACATGGGTCATGCAGGATTGTAATGACAAGGGCATGGAACATTGTGATGAGAAGGGCATCGAGCATTGTGATGACAATTGTCATGGAGATTTGTGATGACAGGGGCATCGAGCAATGTTATGAGAGGGTTCATGGAGCATTGTGATGACAATGACATGGAGCATTGTGATGCCAAGGGTCATGGAGCTTTGTGATGACAAGTCATGGAGCATTTTGATGACAAGGGCATGGTGCATTGTGATGAGAAGGGCAGGGATCATTTTGATGACCGGGTCATGCAGCAATTTGATGAAATTGTAATGGAACATTTTGATGGCAGGGGTTATAGAATATTGTGATGTCAGGGGTCTTGGAGCTTTGGGATTAAAAGGGTCATGGAGCATTTTGATGACAGGGGTTATGGAACATTGTGATATCAGGGGTCATGGAACATTGTGATGGTAAGAGGATGTAGCATTGTGATGACAGGGTCATGGAACATTGTGATTACAGGGGTGAGGGAGTATTGAGATGACTATTGATGGAACACTGTGATATCTCTGGTGAGAGAGCATTTTGATGAGAAGTGCATGGAGCATTGTGATTTCAATGTTTATGGAGCATTGCAATGAAAATGTTATGGACCTTTGTGATGAAATGTGCATGGCACATTTTGATGACAATGGTCATGGAGCATTGTTCTGACAAAGACATGGAGCATTGTGATGACAAGTGTCAAAGAGAATTGTGATGAAAAGTTCATGGAGCATTGAGGTTAAAAAGGTCACAGAGCCTTGTGATGAGTCGGGCATGGACCATAGTGATGACAAACGTTATGAAGCTTTGAGATGACTGGAGTCACGGAGCATTATGATGACAGGGGTCATGGAGCACTGTGATAACAAGGGCATGGGGCATGGTGATGACAAGGGCATGGAACATTGGTCTAATAAGTTTCATGAATTATTGCGATGAGAGTTGGAATGGTGCATTGTGATGACAAGAGCATGGATCATTGTGATGAACAGGTCATGCAGTATTGTGAAGACAGTTGTCAGGGAGCATTGTGATGACATATGTCATGGCCCATTGTGATGACAATGGCATGGAGCATTGTGATGCTAAGTGTCATGGAGGATGCTGATGATAAAGGTAATGGAGCTTTGTGATGACAATGGCTTGGAGCATTGTGATGACAAGGGTCAGGGAGCATTGTGCTGACAAGTGCATGGAGATTTGTGATGACACGGGTCATGGAACATTCTGATGACAAGCTTGTGGCGTATTTTGATGACAATGTCATGGAGCATTGTGATGTAAATGGCATGGGGCATTGTGATGAAAAAGGCATGGAGCCTTTTCCTGACAGGTTTCAAGGAGCATTCTGATGACAAGTGTCAGGGAGCATTGTGATGACAAGTGTATTGAGTATTGTGATGACAAAGGTCATGGAGCATTTTGATGAAAAGGGCATGGAGTATTGTGATGACAGGCATCATGGAGCGTTGTGATGACAAGTGTTATGGAATAATGTGATCACAAGGGCTTGGAACATTGTGATGACAGAGGTCATGGATCATTTTGATTTCAAGGAGCATGGGGCATTGTGATGACAAGGGCATGAAGCAATGTGATCCCAAGGTTCATGGAGGGTTGTGATGACAATGGTAAAGGAGTATTGTGATGACAAGCACATAGAGCATTGTAATGACAAGGTCATGAAGCATTTTTCTGACAAAGGCATGGAGCATTGTGATGACAGGTGTCATGGAGCACTGTGATGACAAGCGTCATGGAGCATTGTGAATACAGGGGTTATGGAGCATTGGGATGACAAGAGCATGGATCATTGTGATGACAAGTGTCCTGGAGCTTTGTGATGACTAGGGAATGGAACATTGTGATGAAAAGAGTCCCGGATCCTTGTGCTGTCAGGTGTCATGGAGTGTTGTGATGACAGTGGTCATGGAGAATTGTGATGATATTGGTCATGGAGCACTGTGATGACAAGCGAATGGAACATGGTGATGACAAAGTCCTGGAACATTTTGATGAGAAGACCATGGAGACTTTTGATGAGAAGTCTCATGGTGCATTCTGTTGAAAAGGGGCATGGAGCATTGTGATTACAGGAGTCTTGGAGCATTGTGATGACAAGGGCATGGATCATGGTGATGAGAAGGCCATGGAGCATTCTGATGACATGCGTCCAGGAGCTTTGTGATGACAAGGGCATGGAGCATTGTGATTAAAGGGGTCTTGGAGCATTGTGATGAAAAGGGCATGGATCATTGTGATGAAAAAGGCATGGAGCCTTGTCATGACAGGTTTCAAGGAGCATACTGAAGACAAGTGTCAGGGAGCATTGTGATGACAAGTGTATTGAGCATTGTGATGACAAAAGTCATAGAGCACTGTGATGAGAAGGCCATAGATAATTTTGATGATGAGCGTCATGGGGTTTTGTGATGATACGTGTTATGGAACATTGTGATCACAAGGGTTCAGAGTATTATGATGACAGAGGTCATGGAGCATTTTGATTTCATTGTGATGACAATAGCCTGAAGGATTATGATGATGGTCTTGGAGCACTGTGATGACAAGTGCATGGAGCATTGAGATGAGAAGGCCATGGAACATTCTGATGACATGCGTCATGGAGCTTTGTGATGACAAGGGCATGGAGCATTGTGATTTCAGGGGTCTTGAGAATTGTGATGACAATTGTGATGGAACCATGTGATGACTAGGCCGTGGAACATTGTGATGGCGGGGGTCATGGTGCATTGTTACGAAAGGGGTAATGGAGCATTGTGATGAGAAGGTCATGGAATATTGGTCTGAAATGTTTCATGGATTATTGTGATGTGAGTGGTCATGGAGCACTGTGATGACAAGGGTACGGAACACTATGATACATGGGTCATGCAGGATTGTAATGACAAGGGCATGGAGCATTGTGATGAGAAGGGCATCGAGCATTGTGATGACAAGTATCATACATCTTTGTGATGACAACGGCATTGAGCAATATTATGAGAAGGTTCATGGAGCATTGTGATGACGATGACATGGAGCATTGTGATGCCAAGTCTCATGGAGATTTGTGATGACAAGTCTTGGAGCATTTTGATGACAAGGGCACGGTGCATTGTGATGAGAAGGGCAGGGAGAATTTTGATGACCGGGTCATGCAGCAATTTGATGAAATGTGTAATGGAACATTTTGATGGCAGGGGTTATAGAACAATGTGATGTCAGTGGTCTTGGAGCTTTGGAATGAAAAGGGTCATGGAGCATTGTGATGACAGCGGTTATGGAACATTGTGATTTCAGGGGTCATCGAACAATGTGATGATAAGTGCATGTAGCATTGTGATGACAGGAGTCATGGAACATTGTGATAACAGGGTTGAGGGATTATTGTGATGAATAGTGATGTAACATTGTGATATCTGTGGTGAGAGAGCATTTTGATGAGAAGTGCATGGAGCATTGTGATGACAAGGTTTATGGAGCATTGTGATAAAAAGATTGTGGAACACTGTGATGACAAGTGCATGGTGCATTGTGATGACATGTGTCATGGAGCATTGTTCTGACAAAGACATGCAGCATTGTGTTGACAAGTGTCACAGAGAATTGTGATGAAAAGTTCATGGAGCATTGTGGTTACCAAGGTCCGAGAGCCTTGTGATGAGTCGGGCATGGAACATTGTGATGAGTCGGGCATAGAACATTGTGATGACAAACGTTATGAATCATTGTGATGACTGGAGTCACGGAGCGCTGTGATGACAGGGGTCATGGAGCATTCTGAGGACAAGGGCATGGAGCATTGTGATGACAGGTGAGTGGAGCATTGGTCTGACAAATTTCATAGATTATTGTGATGACAGTGGGCATGGTGCATTGTGATGACAAGGGCTTGGAGCATTGTGATGACAAGGGCATGGGGTATTGTGAAGACAGGTGTCAGGGAGCATTGTGATGACATATGTCATGGTCCATTGCGATGACAATGGCATGGAGCATTGTGATGCCAAATGTAATGGAGGATTGTGATGCCAAATATAATGGAGCATTGTGATGAATAGGGCTTGGAGCATTATGGTGACAAGGGCCATTGAAAATTTTCATGACAAATTCGTGAAGCATTGTGAAGACAAGGTCCTGGAGCATTGTAATGACAAAACCATGGAGCCTTGTGATGAGAATTCTCATGGAGCATACTGATGAAAAGGGGCATAGAACATTGTGATTACAGGAGTCTTGGAACATTGTGATGAAAAGGCCATGGAACATCGTGATGGCAGGGTTCATGGAGCATTGTTATGACTGGTGTAATGGAGCATTGTGATGGCAAGGGCATGGAGCATTGTGATGAGAAGGCCATGGAGCATTCTAATGACATGTGTCATGGAGCTTTGTGAAGACAAGGGCATGGAGCAATGTGATGAGAGCGTTCATGGAGCATTGTGATGACAATGACATGGAGCATTGTGATGCCAAGGGTCATGGATCTTTGTGATGACAAAGGTCATGGAACATTTTGATGGCAAGGGCATTGTGCATTGTGATGAGAAGGGCAGGGAGCATTCTGATGACAGGGTCATGGAGCTATTTGATGAAAAGTGTCATGGAACATTTTGATGACAGGTGTTATGGAACATTGTGATGTCAGCGTTCTAGGAGCATTTTGATGAGAAGGGTCAGGGAGCTTTGTGATGACAAGGCCATGGAACATCGTGATGGCAAGGGTCATGGTGCATTTTGATGAAAAATGCCATGGAGAATTTTGATGACAGGGGTTATGGAACATTGTGATGTCAGTGGTCATGGAGCATTTTGATGAAAAGGGTCATGGAGCATTTTGATGACATGGGTTATGGAACATTGTGATGTCAGTGTTCATCGAACATTGTGATGATAAGTGCATGTAGCATTGTGATGACAGGAGTCATGGAATATTGTGATGACAGAGGTGAGGTAGTATTGTGACTAATAGTGATGTATCATTGTGATATCAGTGGTGAGAGAGCGTTTTGATGAGAAGTGCATGGAGCATTGTGATGACAAGTTTTATGGAGCATTGTGTTGACAAGATTGTGGAGCACTGTGACGACAGGTGCATGGCACATTGTGATGACATGTGTCATGTAGCATTGTGCTGACAAGCTCATGGAGCATTGTGATGACAAGTGTTATGGAGCATTGTGCTGAGAAAGGCATAGAGCAAATTGATGACAAGGGTCAAAGAGCACTGTGATGAAAAGTTCATGGAGCAATGTGGTTAAAAAGGTCACAGAGACTGTTGATGATGAGGGCATGGATCATTGTGATGACAAACGTCATGAAATATTGTGATGACTGGAGTCATGTAACATTGTGATGACAGGGGTCATGGAGCATTTTGATAACATGGGCATGGAGCATTGTGATGTCAAAGGCATGGAGCATTGGTCTAATAAGTTTCATGGATTATTGCGATGACAGTTCGAATGGCGTATTGTGATGACAAGGGCATGGAGCATTTTGATGACCAGGTCAAGCAGTATTGTGAAGACATATGTCAGGGAGTATTGTGATGACATATGTAATGGCCCATTGTGATGACAAGGGAATGGAGCACTGTGATGACAATATCCTGGAGCACTGTTATGTGATGACCAAGGAACCTTGTGATGACAATTCTCATGGAGCATTCTGATGAAAAGGCGTAGGGAACATTGTGATTACAGGGGTATTGGAGCATTGTGATGACAAGGGCATGGAAAATTATGATAAGAAGACCATGGAGCATTCTGATGACATGCGTCATGGAGCTTTGTGATGACAAGTGCAAGGAGCATTGTGATCACAGGTGTCTTGGAGCATTGTGATGAAAAGGGCATGGATCATTGTGATGAAATAGGCAAAGGGCCTTGTCATGAAAGAGTTCAAGGTGCATACTGAGGGCAATAGTCAGAGAGCATTGTGATGACAAGTGTATTGAACATTGTGATGACAAAATCATGGTGCATTGTGATGAGAAGACCATGGATAATTGTGCTGACCAGCGTCATGGGGCATTGTGATTACAAGTGTTATGGAACATTGTGATCACAAGAGTTTGCAGCATTGTGAGGACAGAGGTCATGGAGCATTTTGATTTCATTGTGATGACAATAGCATGAAGCATTATGATGATGGGCATGGTGCATTGTGATGACAGCGTTCATGGAGCATTGTGATGAAAAGTGGCATGGAGCATTGGTCTGACAAGTTTCATGCATTATTGTGATAAGAGTGGCCATGGCACATTGTGATGACAAGGGCATGGAGCACTGTGATGACAAGGTCATGGATTATTGTGAAGAAAGGTGTCAGGGAGCATTGTGATGAAATATGACATGTTCCAGTTTGATGACAATATCATGGAGCATTGTGATGCGAAGTGTCATGGAGGATTGCTGTGACAAGTTAAAGGAGCATTGTGATGACAAGGGCATGGAGCATTGTGATATCAAGGGCCATTGATCATTTTAATATCCAGGTCGTGAAACATTGTGATGAACAGCGCATGGAGCTTCCTATGACAGGGGTCATGGAGCATTGCGATTACAAGTGCATGGAGTATTGTGATGACAAGAGCATATAACATTTTGATGTGAAGTGCCATGGAGCATTGTAATGACAAGGTCATGGAGAATTCTGAGGACAAGGGACATTGAGCTTTGAGATGACAAGGCATGGAGCATGGTGATGGCAAAACTGTGGAGCATTGTGATGAGAAGACCTTGGGTAATTGTGGTGTCGAGCATCATGGAGCACTGTAATGACAAGGGGCATGAAGCATTGGGATGACAGGTGTCAGGGAGCATTGTGATGACAGGTGTCATGGAGCAATCTGATGACAAGGGCATGGAACATTGTGATGACAAGTGCATGGAGCATTGCAATTTCAAGTGCATGGAGAATTGTGATGACAAGAGCATGTAATATTTTGATGAGAAATGTCATGTAGCATTGTGATGACAAGGACGTGGAGAATTGTGATGACAAGGGACATGGAGCATTGTGATAACCAGAGCATGGAGCATTGTGATGACAGGGGCCATGGAGCATTATTATGACAAGGCCATGGTGCATTCTGACATAAGATATCACTTATGAAGGGAATGTAAACATGGCTACATATGAACTGAATTAGGGAAGAGAACAGAGTCTCAGATATAGAAAACACTCTAACGATTGCCTAAGGGGAAAGACAGGTGGGGAGATGCACAAAAAAAAGTTTGATATTAGCACAGGTACCGTTCCATAATCCAAAAACAGAAGAGACAAGCCCTACTCCTTCCTCAGTGAATGGAACTCAACATCCTTATTCCCCACAGAGAAATATATCTGACTAGTAAGAATCTTAAAACCTATGTATTGATATGTCTCTGTAAGGGAACTAAGTGTGTCTAGAACGACATAAACATGGCAGTGAGAATAAGCTCAAACCCAATATAAAAATGAATTTCAAAACAAAACATAAAAACAGTAAAATTCTTACACAATACCTTCAGGGGTTCTGATGAAACCTGGAATGACCCTATCTACAATGACAGCTGGATGTGGCATAACGCTGGTCACTTGGGACTGAGAGGATTGGTGAGATTGGGTGAAAAAATGCAGACCCTTTAAAGCAATAATGCCTGCCACGCATTCCATGGTTCCCAACTCTCCAAGTAGAAGGGAATATCACTACAGTTATAACATGTATGGGAACCTAGAGAATGGAAACCATCTGATGGTGAAAGGTTTCTAAAACTCTACTACTTTTTTCTCTCCTTGTGCTCCAGTTTGACATTCCAACTGCTTTACTATCAATCTCCCAACTTGGAGAGTCAGGCCCTATAACCTCCTGGTTCGAACAGCTGGCAAATTGTGCAGAGGATATAAGGGAACAGAGAGAACCAATGAGAGAGTAGCTGTAGGCATTTGGACGTCCACATTTCACTCTAATTTCCCGTCATGAAGAGGAATTAACCAAAGACTCAGCCTGCTCCCACCCCCAGAACCAGTATAGGTCCAGAAGCAAAACTGTGGATTTGCGGTCAGCTCACAAAAACGCGAGTTGAAAAATGGAACTCAGGGCCACAGCAATTCACTAACCTGCAGAGTTATAAAGGACTACTCTCTTCCAAAAATCTGCTGACGGAAAGCCACGAGGCAGAAATGAAAATGAGGCAGAGTGGCATGAAACAGATTTCAAGAGGTACATTGGTATTGCCTTTAAACACAGGAAAAGCATCACAACTTCGAAAATAATGGAAATGGTCATAAAGGACATGTGGGCTTTCACATGAATATATTCAGGAGAAAACGCATATGCCCTTTTCGGCCAAGCAAGCAAGCAGGCAATGCAAATCTGCATTACAAAGGACTATCACTTTCCACCAGCCAAAAGGGATATCCGCAAAATGTGTAAAAACCAGACAGGCAAGAAAGGCACTGGAGAACAGGGAGCCTTGTTATGCTGATGGGCGGGATGTAAATTGCCAACTGCCTCTCTGGAGGAGTGCACTGTGTTCCCTAAAACAAGTAAACAACAGAGCTACAGAGCCAAGGGCACTTCCAGTCTAGGGAATATAGCTTGGGAAAACTGAAAATTAATAAGACAGATCCACACCAAAATTAAGGGCTGCAATGATTACAAAAACCTCAACTTGGGTACACCTTAAATATCCCAGGAAAGACAAAAATGGTTCAAGAAATTGTGGTACTTACGTATGACGGAATATCCCTCAGCCATGAAATCAATGTCATATGGCCAGTAGCAGCAAAATGAGTGGATTCAGGTGCGATAATTCTAAGTGAAATAAGTCACACAGAAAAAGAAAATTATCATAAGATATCAATGATGAAGATCCTGTAAACATGGCTACACATGAACTGAGTTAGGAAAGAGAAGGGAGTCTCACATTTAGAAAATACCCTTATGCCTTCTTAAGGGGGAAGGAGGGGTGGGGTGATGCATAAAACCAGAGTTTGATATTAGTACAGGTACAGTTCCAAAAACAAAATACGGAATAGAAAAGACCTACACCTTCCTCAGTGAAAGGGACTCAACACCCCATATTCACCACAGAGTAATATATCTTACTAGTAAGAATCTTAAAACCTATGTATTGATATGTCTCCATAAGGGAATCAAGTGTGTCTAGACTGGCATAAAAATGGCAGTGAGAATCCGCTCAACCCACTATAAAAAGGAATTTCAAAAACAAAACAAAAAAAACAGGGAAATTCCTTAAAATTCCTTCAGGGTCTCTGATGAAACCTGGAATGACCCTATCTACAATGACAACTGGATGTGGCATAAGGCTGGGCACTTTGGACTGAGAGCATTGTTGAGATTGGGTGAGCAAATGCAGACCCTTTAAAGCAATAATGAGTGGCACCCATTCCATGGGTCTCAACTCTCCAGGTTGAAGGGAATATTACAACAGCTATAACATGTACGGGAAACCTAGAGAATGGACACACTGTGAATACGAAAGATTTCTAAAACTCAACTAATAGTCCCTCTCCTGGTGCTCCGGTTTGACTTTCCAACTGCTTTACTATCAATCTCCCAAATTAGAGAGACAGCCCCTTTAACCTCCTGCTTCTCACAGGTTGCCAATTTGGCAGAGGATGAAAGGGAAGAGGGAGAACCAATGAGAGAGTAGCTGTTAGGCATTTGGACCGGCAAATGTCACTCTAATTTTCCGGCCGGAAGAAAAATTAACCAAAGTCTCAGCCACCCACCGTACACCAGTATAAGTCCTGAACCAAAATTTGGACTTGCATTCAGATCACAAAACACGAGGTGAATAATGGAGCTCAGTGGCACAGCAATTCACAAAATGGCAGAGTAGTAAAAGACAACTCTCGTCCAAAACTCTGTTGAGGGAAGGTTAAGAGGCAGACGTGAAAGCGAGGCAGAATAGCAGGAAACAGATTACAAGAGGTATGCTGGAGTCGCCTTTAAAGCACAGGAAGAGGGGCTCAACTTCAACAATGATGCACTTGGCCAAAAAGGGTGTATGAGTTTTCTCCTGAATATAATCAGGAGAAAACACATACACCCGTTTTGGCCAAGCAAGCAAGCAGGCAATGCAAATCTGCACTACAAAGAAGTATAATTTCCCACAAGTCAAAAGGGATATCCAGAAAATGGGTAAAAACCAGAAAGCCAAGGCAGGCCCTGGTGAACTGGGAGCATTGTTATGCTGATGGGTGGGAGGCAAATTGCCAACGGCCTCTCTGGAGCAGTGCATTGTGTTACCTAAAACAAGTAAACAACAGAGCTACAGAGCCCAGGGCACATCCAGTCTACATAAGATACCTTGGGAAAACTGAAAATCAATAAGACACAGCCACCCCGATATTTAGGGGTGCACTGCTTACAAGAACCTCATTTGGATTCACCTTAAATATCCCAGGAAAGATAAAAATGGTACAAAAATTTGTGGTACTTACGTCCGATGAAATATCCCTCAGCCATGAAATCAATGTCATAAGACATGTAGCAACAAAATGAGTGGATTCAGGTACGATGATTCTAAGTGAAATAAGTCACACAGAAAAAGATAGTTACCGTAAGATATCACTTATAGAGATTCTGTAAACATGGCTACACATGAACTGAGTTAGGAAAGAGAACAGAGTCTCACATTTAGAAAACACTCTTATGCCTGCTTAAGGGGGAAGGAGAAGTGGGGTGATGCATAAAACCCAGAGTTTGATATAAGCACAGGTACCGTTCAAAAAATCAAATACGGATTAGACAAGACCTACACCTTCCTCAGTGAAAGGGACTCCAAACCCCATATTTCACTCAGAGGAATATATCTGACTAGTAAGTATCTTATAATCTATTTATTGATATGTCTCCATGAGGGAATCAACTGTGTCTAGACTGGCATAAACATGGCAGTGAGAATCAGCTCAAACCCAATATAAAAAGGAATTTCAGACACACAAAAAAAACAGGAAATTCTTTACAATTTCTTCATGGTCTCTGACGAAACCTGGAATGACCCTATCTACAATGACAGCTGGATGTGGCATAAGACTGGACACTTGGGACTGAGAGGATTGGTGAGATGGGGTGAGCAAATGCAGACCCTTTAAAGCAATAATTCATGGCCCCCCTTCCATGGGTCCCAACTCTCCAGGGTGAAGGGAATATTACTACAGTTATAACATGTATGGGAAACCTAGAGAATGGACACACTGTGAACATGAAAGGTCTCTAAAACTCAGCAAATAGTCCCTCTACTGGTGCTCTGGTTTGACCTTCCAACTGCTTTACTATCAATCTCCCAGGTTGCAGAGACTGCACCTTTAACCTCCTGGTTCGCACAGGTTGCCAATTAGGCAGAAGATGAAAGGGAAGAGGGAGAACCAATGAAAGAGTAGCTGTTAGGCATTTGGACGTGCACATGTCATTCTTATTTCCTGGAGGAAGAAGAATTAACTAAACTCTCAGCCACCCACCAGGAACCAGTATAGGTCCTGAACCAAAATATTGGACTTGCATTCAGCTCACAAATAACAAGTTAAATAATTGAGCTCAGGGGCAAAGCAATTCACAAACAGGCAGAGTAATAAAGGACAACTATCGTCCAAAAATCTGTTGAGGGAAGGCAACGAGGTGGACTTGAAGGCGAGGCAGAAGAGCAGGAAACAGATTTCAAGAGGTACGTTGGAATCGCCTTTAAAGCACAGGAAGAGGGGCACAACTTCGACAATGATGCACTTGGGCAAAAAGGGCGTATGCGTTTTCTCCTGAATATATTCAGGAGAAAACGCATACGCCCTTTTTGGCCAAGCAAGCAAACAGGCAATGCAAATCTCCACTACAAAGCAGTATCACTTCCCACCTGTCAAAAGGGACATCCACAAAATGGGTAAAATCCAGAAAGGCAAGACAGGCCCTGGAGAACAGGGAGCATTGTTATGCTGATCCGCGGGATGTAAATTGCCAACTGCCTCTCTGGAGGTGTGCATTGTGTTCCCTAAACCAAGTAAACAGCAGAGCTACAGAGCCAAGGGCACTTGCACTCTAGGGAATATATCTTGGGAAAACTGAAAATCAATAAGACAGAGCCATTCCAAAATTTAGGGCTGCACTGCTTACAAGAACCTCAACTTGGGTACACCTTAAATATCCAAGGAAAGATAAAAACGGTTCAAAAATTATGTTATTTACATACAATGGAATATCACTCAGCCATGAAATCAGTGTCATAAGACCAGTAGCAGCAAAATGAGTGGATTCAGGTACGATAATTCTAAGTGAAATAAGTCACGCAGAAAAAGAAACTTATCATAAGATATCACTTATGAAGATCCTGTAAACATGGCTACACATGAACTGAGTTAGGAACGGGAACAGAGCCACATATTTAGAAAACACGATTATGCCTGCTTAAGGGGAAAGGAGAGGTGGGGTGATGCATAAAACCAGAGTTTGATATAAGCACAGGCACCGTTCCAAAAACCAATTATGGAATAGAAAATACCTAAAACCTTCCTCAGTGAAAAGGACACAAATCACCATATTTCCTGCAGAGCATTATATCTGACTAGTAAGAATCTTAAAACATATGTATTGATATTTCTCCATAAGGGAATCAACTGTGTCTAGACTGGCATAAACATGGCACCGAGAATCAGCTCAAACCCAGTATAAAAAGGAATTTGAAAAACAAAAAAAAAAGGTAAATTTTTTACAATTCCTTCAGGGTCTCTGACGAAACATGCAATGACCCTATCTGCAATGACAGCTGGATGTGGCATAAGGATGGACACATGGGACTGCGAGGATTGGTAAAATTGGTGAGCAAATGCAGACCCTTTAAAACAATAATGCATGGCACCCATTCCATGGGTCCCAACTCTCCAGGTTGAAGGGAATATTACTGCAGCTGTAACATGTACGGGAAACCTAGAGAATGGACAAACTGTGAATACGAAAGGTCTCTAAAACTCAATGATTAGAACCTCTCGTGGTGCTATGCATTGACTTTCCAAATGCTTTACTATCAATCTCCCAGCTGGGAGAGACAGCACCTTTAATCTCCTGGTTCCCACAGGTTGCCAATTTGGCAGAGGATGAAAGGGAAGAGAGAGAACCAATGAAAGAGTAGCTGTTAGGCATTTGGACGTTCACATGTCATTCTTATTTCCCGGGAGGAAGAAGAATTAACTAAAGTCTCAGACACATACTGGGAACCAGTATAGTTCCTGAACCAAAATTTTGGACGTGCGTTCAGCCACAAAAAACAAGTTAAATAATTGAGCTCAGGGGCACAGCAATTCACTAACAGGCAGAGTAATAAAGGACAACTATCGCCCAAAAATCTGTTGAGGGAAGGCAACGAGGCGGACTTGAAAGCGAGGCAGAATAGCAGGAAACAGATTTCAAGAGGTACGTTGGAATCGCCTTGAAAGCACAGGAAGAGGGGCACAACTTCTACAATGATGCACTTGGCCAAAAAGGGTGTATGTGTTTTCTCCTGAATATATTCAGGAGAAAACGCATACACCCTTTTTGGGCAAGCAAGCAAGCGGTCAATGCAAATCTGCACTACAATAAGTATCACTATCCACCGGTCAAAAGGGACATCCACAAAATGGGTAAAATCCAGAAAGGCAAGAGAGGCCCTGGAGAACAGGGAGCCTTGTTATGCTGATGGGCAGGATGTAAACTGCCAACTGCCTCTCTTGAGGAATGCATTGTGTTCCCTAAACCAAGTAAACAACAGAGCTACAGAGCCAAGGGCACTTCCATTCTAGGGAATATATCTTGGGAAAACTGAAAATCAATAAGACAGAGCCACCCCAAAATTTAGGAATGCACTGCTTACAAGAACCTCAACTTGGGTACACTTTAAATATCCAGGAAAGATAAAAACGGTTCAAAAAATTGTGTTACTTCCATACAATGGAATATACCTCAGCCATGAAATCAATGTCATAAGACCAGTAGCAGCAAAATGAGTGGATTCAGGTACGATGATTCTAAGTGAAATAAGTCACACAGAAAAAGAAATTTATCATAAGATATCACTTAGGAAGATCCTGTAAACATGGCTACAGATGAACTGAGTTAGGAAAGAGAAGAGAGTCTCACATTTAGAAAACACACTTATGCCAGCTTAACGGGGAAGGAGAGGTGCGGTGATGAATAAAACCAGAGTCTGATATAAGCACAGGTACCGTTCCAAAAACCAACTATGGAATAGACAAGACCTACACCTTCCTCAGTGAAAGGAACTCAAAAGCCCATATTTCCCACAGAGGAATATATCTGATTAGTAAGAATTTTAAAACCTATGTATTGATATATCTCCGTTAGGGAATCAATTGTGCCTACACTTGCATAAACTTGGCTGCGAGAATCAGCTCAAACCCACTATAAAAAGGAATTTGAATAACAAAAACAGGGATATTCTTTACAATTCCTTCAGTGTCTCTGATGAAACCTGGAATGACCCTATCTACAATGAGAGCTGGATGTGGCATAAGGCTGGACACATGGGACTGAGAGGATTGGTGAGATTGGGTGAGCAAATGCAGACACTTTAAAGCAATAATGCATAGCACCCATTCCATGGGTCCCATGTGTCCAGGTTGAAGGGAATATTACTACTGCTATAACATGTACGGGAAACCTAGATAATAGACACACTGTGAATATGAAATGTCTCTAAAACTCAGCGAATAATCCCCCTCCTGATGCTCCGGTTTCACTTTCCAACTGCTTTCCTCTCAATCTCCAAATTTGGAGAGACAGCACCTTTAACCTCCTGGTTCGCACAGGTTGCCAATTTGGCAGAGGATGAAAGGGAAGTGGGAGAACCAATGAGAGAGTAGCTGCTAGAGATTTGGACGGGCACATGTCACTCTTATATCCCGTGAGGAAGAAGAATTAACCATAATCTCAGCCACGCAAGGGGAACCAGTATAGGTCCTGAACCAAAATTTTGGACTTGCGTTCAGCTCACAAAAAACGAGTTAAAAAATGGAGCTAAGGGGCACAGCAATTCACAAACTGGCAGAGTAGTAAAGGAAAACTATCGTCCAAAAATCTGTTGAGGGAAGGCAACGAGGCAGACTTGAAAGTGAGGCAGAATAGCAGGAAACAGATTTCAAGAGGTACGTGGGAATCACCTTTAAAGCACAGGAAGTGAGGCACAACTTTGACAATGATGCACTTGGCCAAAAAGGGCATATGTGTTTTCTCCTGAATATATTCAGGAGAAAATGCATACGCCCTTTTTGGCCAAGCAAGCAAGTGGGAGATGCAAATCTGCACTACAAAGAAGTATCACTTCTCACCAGTCAAAAAGCACATCCACAAAATGGATAAACACCAGAAAGTCAAGACAGGCCCTGGAGAACAGGGAGCCTTTTTATGCTGAAGGGCGGGATGTAAGTTTCTAACTGCCTCTCTGGAGGAGTGCATTGTGTTCCCTAAACCAAGTAAACAGCAGAGCTACAGAGCCAAGGGCACATCCAGTCTATGGAATATATCTTGGGAAAACTGAAAATCAATAAGACAGAGCCATTCCAAAATTTAGGGCTGCACTGCTTACAGGAACCTCAAATTGGGTACACCTTAAATATCCAAGGACAGATAAAACGTTTCAAAAAATTATGTTATTTATATACAATGGAATATCCCTCAGCCATGAAATCAATGTCATAAGACCAGTAGCAGCAAAATGAGTGGATTCAGGTACGATGATTCTAAGTGAAATATGTCACACAGAAAAAGAAACTTATCATAAGATATCACTTATGAAGATCCTGTAAACATGGCTACACATGAACTGAGTTAGGAAAAAGAACAGAGTCTCACATTTAGAAAACACTCTTATACCTGCTTAACGGGGAAGGAGAGGTCGGGTGATGCATAAAACCAGAGTTTGATATAAGCACAGGTACCTTTCCAAAAACCAACTATGGAATAGACAAGACCTACACATTCCTCAGTGAAAGAGACTCAAAAAACCATATTTCCCACAGAGGATTATATCTGACTAGTAAGAATTTTAAAAGCTATGTATTGATATGTCTCCGTAAGGGAATCAAATGTGCCTAGCCTTGCATAAACATGGCAGCGAGATTCAGCTCAAACCCACTATAAAAAGGAATTTGAAAAACAAATCAAAATGGATATTCTTTACAATTAGTTCAGTGTCTCTGATGAAACCTTGAATGACCCTATCTACAATGAGAGCTGGATGTGGCATAAAGCTGGACACATGGGACTGAGAGGATTGGTGAGTTTGGGTGAGCAAATGCAGCCCCTTTAAAGAAATAATGCATAGCACCCATTCCATGGGTCCCATGTGTCCAGGTTGAAGGGACTATTACTACCGCTATAACATGTACGGGAAACCTAGAGAATGGACACACTGTGAATACGAAAGGTTTCTAAAACTCAACTAATAATCCCTCTCCTGGTGCTCCCGTTTGACTTTCCAACTGCTTTACTATCAATCTGCCAACTTGGAGAGACAGCCCCTTTAACCTCCTGGTTCGCACAGTTACCAATTTGGCAAAAATAAAAGGGAAGAGGGAGAACAAATGAGAGAGTAGATGTTAGGCATTTGGACGGGTACATGTCACACTAATTGCCCCGCAGGAAGAATAATTAACCAAAGTCTCAGCCACGCGCCGGGAACCAATATAGGTCCTGAACCAAAATTTTGGACTTGCGGTCTGCTCACAAAAAAACGAATTTAAAAATGGAGCTCAGGGGCACAGGAATTCAGAAACTGGCAGAGTAATAAAGGACAACTATCGCCTAAAAATCTGTTGAGGGAAGGAATCGAGGCGGACTTGAAAGGGAGGCAGTATAGCAGGAAACAGATTTCAAGAGGTATGTTGGAATCACCTTTAAAGCACAGGAAGAGGGGCACAACTTCGAAAATGATGCACTTGGCCAAAATGAGCGTATGCGTTTTCTCCTGAATATATTCAGGAGAAAACGCATACGCCCTTTTTGGCCAAGCAAGCAAGCGGGCAATGCAAATCTGCACTACAAAATAGTATCACTTCCCACTGGTCAAAAGGAACATCTGCAAAATGTGTAAAAACCAGAAAGGCAAGACAGGCCCTGGAGAACAGGGAGCCTTGTTATGCAGATGGGCGGGATGTAAATTGCCAACTGCCTCTCTGGAGGAGTGTATTGTGTTCCCTAAAACCAGTATACAACAGAGCTACAGAGTCAAGGGCACTTCCAGTCTAGGAAATATACCTTGGGAAAACTGAAAATCAATAAGACAGAGCCACCCCAAAATTTAGGGCTTCACTGCTTACAAGAACCTCAACTTGTGTATACCTTAAATATCCCAGGAAAGACAAAAATGGTTCAAGAAATTTTGGTACTTACGTACGATGGAATATCCCTCAGCCATGAAATCAATTTCATAAGGCCAGTAGAATCAAAATGAGTGGATTCAGGTACGATGATTCTAAGTGAAATAAGTCACACTGAAAAAGAATCTTATCATAAGATATCACTTATGAAGGTCCTATAAACATGGCCTCACATGAACTGAGTTAGGAAAGATACCAGAGTAACGAATCTTATCATAAGATATCACTCATAGCGGGAATGTACACATGGCTACACATGAACTGATTTACAAACACAACGGAATCACACATTTAGAAAACAATCTTCTGCCTGCTTAAGGGGAAAGGCGAGGTGGGGTGATGCATTAAATCACAGTTTTAAATTAGCACTGATACCGTTACATAAACCAAGTATGTAATAGACAACACCTACTCCGCCACAATGAACTGGACTCAACACCCCATATTCATTGCAGAGGAATATGTTTGACTCTCAGTATTTTAAAACATATGTATTCTCATGTCTCCATAAAGGAATCATGTGTGTGTATAACGGCATGAACAGAGCACTGAAATTCAGTTAAACCCACTTATAAAAATAAATTTCAAAAGCAAAATGCAAAAACAGCGAAACAGTGAGTAAGTCTTAAAAATTACGTTCAGGGCCTGTGATGCAACCTGGATTGACCACCTTTACACCCACAGCTGAATGAGACATAAGACTGGACACTTGGGGCTGACAAGATTGCTGAGGTTGTGTGAGCAAAAGAACACCACTTAGAGCAATACTGTGTGCTACCCATTCTAGTGGTCCCAACTCTCCAGGTTTAAGGGAATCTTCCTCCAGTTAAAACATGCATGGGAAACCCAGTGGATGGTACACTGTGTAATTGGGAAAGTTTTCTAAAAGGTACCTCATTTTTCCTTTTGTCGTGCTCGGCTTCGCCATTCCATCTGCATTACTCAAAATCTCCCCACTTGGAGTGTCAGCGCCTTTACCCTCCTGTTATGCACAGTTTGCAAATTGTGCAGAGGATGAACATGAAGAGGCGGAATAAATGAGAGATTAGCTGTAGGTGTTTGGATGGGCACATGTCACTCTAGTTTCCCACCAGGAAGAAGAATTAACCAAAGGCTCAGCCTGAAGGCCCGGAACCAGACTATGGCCTAAAGCCATCCTGCGGTATTGCAGCCAGCTCACAAAGAGGCGACTTGAAAAATGGAAATCAGGGGCACAGCAACTCACAAACTTGCAGAGTTATAAAGGACAACTATCATCCAGAAATATATTGAGGAAAGGCAGTGAAGAGGATTTGAATGCAAGGCAGAATTGAAGGAAACAGATTTCAAGAGGTAGATTGGAGTCGTCTTTAAAGCACATGAAAAGCGACAGAATTTCGACAATGTTGCCCTTGGCTGAAAAGGGACTATGTGTATTTTCTTGAATATATTCGGGAAAAAATGCATACACCCTTTTTGGCTAAGCAAGCCATCAGGCATTGCAAATCCACACTACAGAGAAGTGTCCCTTACCTCCAGTCAAAAGGGCCATCCACAAATAGTGTAAAAACCGCAAATGCAGGACAGGCCATGGAGAAAAGGGAGCCTGGTTACGCCGATGGACAGGATGTAAATTGCCAACAGCCTCTCTGGAGAACTGTATGTTGTTTTCTAAAACAGAGCTACAGAGCATAGCACACTTCCACTCATGGACGTGTATTTTGGGAAAACTAAAAATCCATAACACACAGCCAGCCCAAACTTTAGGGCTGCTCTGTTTACAAGAACCTTGACTTCAGTACACTTTAAGTATCCCAGGAAAGGAAAAAAAATGGATATAGATATTGTGGTACTTATATACAATGGAATGTCACTCAGACATAAAATCAATGTCATAAGGCCAATAGCAGCTTAATGAGTGGCTTTAGGTACGATGATGCTAAGTGAAATGAGCCACAAAGTAAAAGAATCTTATTGTAATATATCACTTATAGAGGGAATGTAAACATGGCTACACATGAACTGAATTTCAAAAGAGAACAGAGTTACACATTTAGAAAACACACTTATGCCTCCTTAAGGGGAAAGGTGATGTGGGGTGATTTGTAAAAGCAGAGTTTGAAATTAGCACAGATCCCATTCCATATACCAAATATGTAATAGACAAGACCTACTCCTTTCTCAATGAACTGGACACAAAACACCCTATTCACTGAAGAGGAATATATCTGACTGGTAATAACCTTGAAACCTATGTATTTATATGTCTCCATAATGGAATCAAGTGTATGTAGATTGGCATAAACACAGATCAATGGAACAGGACAGAAAGCCCAGAGATAAACCTACATACCTATGGCTATCTCATCTATGACAAAGGAGCTAAGGATATACAATGGAGAAAAGACAGTCTCTTCAGTAATTGGTGCTGGGAAAACTGGACCCCTACACATAAAAGAATGAAATTAGAACACTCCATAACACCATACACAAAAATAAACTCTAAATTGATTAGAGATCTAAATATAAGGCCAGACACTATAAAACACTTAGAGGAAACCATAGGCAGAACACTCTATGACATAAATCACAGCAAGATCCTTTTTGACCCACCACTTAGAGAAATGGAAATAAAAACAGAAATCAACAAATGGGACCTAATGAAACTTAAAAGCTTTTACACAGTACAGGAAAACATAAACAAGATGCAAAAACAACCCTCAGAATGGGAGAAAATATTTTCAAATGAAGCAATTGACAAAGGATTAATCTCCTAACTTTACAAGCACCGCATGTAGCTCAATATCACAAAAACAAACAACCCAATCCAAAAACGGGCAGAAGACCTAAATAGACATTTCTCCAAAGAAGATATACAGATTACCAAGAAACACATGAAAGGATGCTGAACATCACTAATCATTAGAGAAATGCAAATCAAAACTACCGTGAGGTATCACCTCACAGCAGTCAGAGTGGCAATCATCAAAAAAATCTACAAAACAATAAACGCTGGAGAGGCCTTTATTGGAGAAAAGGGAACACACTTGCACTGTGGGTGGGAATGTAAATTGATATGGGCACTAGGGAGAACATTGAGGAGGTTCCTTTAAATAACTAAAAATAGAAGTACCATACGACACAACAATCCAACTACTGGACATTTGCCTTGTGAAAACCATAATTCAAAAAGAGTTATGTACAAAAATGTTCATTGCAGCTCTATTTGCAATAGCCAGGACATGGAAGCAACCTAAGTGTCCATCGACAGATGAATGGATAAAGAAGATCTGGCACATATATACAATGGAATATTACTCGGCCAAAAAAAGAAGCAAACTGAGCTATTTGTATTGAGGTGGATGGACATAGAATCTGTCCTACACAGTGAAGTAAGTCAGAAAGGGAAAAACAAATACTGTATGTTAACAGAGATATACGGAATCTAATGAAGAAAAAAAAAAGATTTTGAAGAACCTAGTGGCAGGACAGGATTAAGGACACAGACATAGAGAAAGGACTTGAGGACACTGGAAGGGGGATGGGTAAGCTGGGACGAAGTGAGAGAGTGGCATGGACATAAATACATTACCAAATGTAACACCGATAGCTACTGGGAAGCAGCCACATAGAACAGGGAGATCAGCTTGGTGCTCTGTGAGCACATAAAGGGGTGGGATATGGAGTGTGGGAGGGAGATGCAAGAGGGAGGGGATCTGGTGATATTTGTATATGTATAGCTGATTCACTTTGTTATACAGCAGAAACGAACACTCCATTGTAAAGCAATTATACTCCAATAAACGTGTAAAAGGAAAAAAAAAAAAGAAAGCCCAGGGATAAACCTACACACCTATGGTCAACTAATCTATGACAAAGGAAGCAAGACTATACAATGGAGATAAGACAGTCTCTTCAATCATTGGTGCTGGGAAATATGGAGAGCTACATGTAAAAGAATGAAATTAGAACACTCCCCAACACCATACATAAAAATATATTCAAAATGGGTTAGAGACCTTAATGTAAGACCAGACAGTATAAAACTCTGAGAGGAAAACTTATGAAAGATACTCTGACGTAAATCACAGCAAGATCTTTTTTGATCCACCTCCTATAGTAATGAAATAAAAAAGAAAACTAAACAGATGGGATCTAATGAAACGTAAAAGCTTTTGCAAAGCAAAGGAAACTACAAACAAGACGAAAAGACAACCCTCAGAATGGCAGAAAATATTTGCAAACGAATCAATGGACAAATGATTAATCTCCAATATATATAAACAGCTCATGCAGCTCAATATTAATAAACCAAACAACCCAATACAAAAATGGAAGAAGATCTAAATAGATATTTCTTCCAAGAAGACATAGAGATGGCCAGTACACACATGAAAATCTGCTGAACATCACTAATTATTAGAGAAATGGAAATCGAAACTACAATGATGTATCACGTCAAATCATCAGAAAATCTACAAACAACAAATGCTGGAGAGGGTGTGGAGAAAAGGAACCTTCTTCCACTATTGTTGGGAATGTAAATCGATACAGTCTCTATGGAGAACAGTATGGAGGTTCCTTAAAAAAATTAAAAATAGAATTACCATATAATCCAGCAATCCCACTACTGGGCATATACCCAGAGAAAACCATAAATCAAAAAGACACATTCACCACAATGTTCATTGCAGCACTATTTACAATAGCCAGGTAATGAAAGCAACCTAAGTGCCCACAGACAGACGAATGGATAAAGATATGGTACATATATATAATGGAATATTACTCAGCCATACATATGAATGAAATTGGGTCATTTGTAGAGACCTTGATGGATCTAGAGACTGTCATACAGAGTGAAGTATGTCACAAAGAGAAAAACAAATATTGTATATTAATGCATATATGTGGAACCTAGAAAAATGGTACAGATGAACCGGTTTGCTGGGCAGAGATAGAGACACAGATGTAGAGAACAAACATATGGACACCAAGGGGGGAACACCATGTGAGGGTGGTGGTGGGATGAATTGGGAGACTAGGATTCACATGTGCACACTTATATGTATAAAATAGATATCCAATAAGAACCTGCTGTATAAAATGAATAAATAAATATTAAAAAATTAAAAATAAATAAATAACATTTAATCAAATAAAACAGAAAAAAAGTTTTTCCCTTCACATAGATGTCTTTATATTAATGCATTATTTCCATGTTTATATCTCCAAATTTAAAAAAAGAGGAATACATAAAATCTACCTTGAACCAAAAAGAAAAAAAGAAAAAAAAAAAAAACAGAACCCACCAGTTATACAGAGGAAAATCGTATAAGGGCACTTGCTCCAGTGGTGAAAAATTCTTAAGTTGGTCAGAGGTGGGAAATCGTCTCCAATGCAGTCAGCAGCACTCCCCCCCACAAGGAGCATCCTCATTGCAAAGCTGGGGGACTGTGTCGAGGCGTCTGTGAGTAAATGTGAGCTGAGCCCCAGTCCTGCTGCAGCTGAACTCTTCCCACCCTTTCCAGGTAAAACACCTGAATATGTACAAGCACTTGCAAGCCTAGAGGAAGGGATGTGTGGCCACACCAGCGACAGCACGCAGGCCGACTTGGTGCCTGCAGGTCAGCCAGGATGGTCCTGGACCCAGATGCTCTTCTGGAAGCTTTCAATTTCCCTGTCTGAGATACCCCTCCTGCCACGGCCCCCACTGCTTTTTTACTTCCTCACCTCTGCCTGGGGAGAAATTCCAGTGGCAGGTATGGGTGACACATCCTCTTCTTTAGCAGGTGGCAGCCTGGCAACTCCTGCAGAAAGTCCAGCAGAGCCCCACTCACACTGGGCCACCCACAAAGCCACGGCCTCTCCCTCCCTACCACCACCACAGCCCCGACACTGCTGACAGGGCAGATAATATGGCGTCAGGCACAGCAACAGGGGCTCTTGCTGACTGGAGAGGTGTTTATATTGACCTCAACCCAGGCACACATGGGGAGGGCCAGCAGGCAGTGTCAGGCTGCCCAAATCAGCCAATCCTCACCCCTCAGGGGCTCACAGTTGCAGAAAATGAACCTTGCTAAACGGGCCAGGCCCAAGGAACAGGTATGGGCTCTTGAGAGTCAGGCTAGACAAGGGGCTGCAGCTGCGGCTTGTTTTCTTATCATTTTATCTGGTCCATGAGTGGCAAACAACTTCAAGAAGACCCTATCCTAATGAGAGGAACCCAGGAGTCAGGGAGAGGAGTGATGGTGGGTGGAGACAGAGGCCTGGTGCCCTGGCTGCAGTGGAAGTGTCTGGAAGACCAGGCAGAGAGAGGCTGCACAGAGTGATAGCCAGGGTCACAGACCTGTCAGAGCTGCTGTTTGTTAGTTCAAGTCCTGCTCTGAGGTGTTCCGTGTCAGCTGTGAGCGACAGGTGAGCTGGGGGTTCTCTGCAAGGTGGGCTATGTGCACAGTTCCTGTGTGTCCAGCCCTGCTGGGGTACCTGCCCTGGGGAGCTCCGTATCCTGGGAAGGGCCTGACTATGAGAGCCCCATGGGCTGCTGGGTAGCTGCACAGGTGAGCTCCATTCCCTGGGAGGGACTTGAACACAAGAGCGCCGTGGGCTGTGGGGTGGGGGGTGCAGCCCAGGTGAGCTCCATATCCTGGGATTGGCCTGACCACGAGAGCCCCATGGGCTGCTGGAGACCTGGTAAAGGATATCAGGACAGTCAGTGAAGCCACCGAGGATATACATCCAGTAGCTCCTATTTCCTACTCCCTGCTGCTCATTCTACCATCCACCAGGCCATGGCATTCTGTATTAGACTTCAATGATGCCTTCTTCTGTATTCCATTCATCTCAGAGTCACAAGAATTTTTGGCTTGTGTGTGGCAGGACACAACCTGCAACACAAGCAATAATGCTGGGCCGTCCTGCCCCAATGGTTCAAAAATCCCCACACCATCATTGGGGAAATGTCCTCTAAAGACCTAAAAGTTCTACCTCTGTAAAAGGGAACCCTCCTTCAATATGCAGATGACATTCTGATTGCCAGGCCTACTAAAGACGCCTCTGAACTACCTAGCCAAGAAAGGATAGAAGGTGTCCAAGAAAAAGACTCAAATATCCCAGGCTCAGGTGACATGACTGGGCTTCATTCTCACAGATATTCAGAGAAACGCATCCCAGGATAGGGAAGAAGCCATTTGCAGCCTTACCTCTTCTAAAACTAGAAGACAGCTTAGGGGTTCCTGGGGAGGCCAAGGTTTTCTGCATCTGGATCCCTAACTACAGTCTGATATCTGGGCCTCTACATGAAACACTGACACGAAAAGATGATGATCCTTTTGTATAGAATCCAGAAGCAGCCTTTCAAGAATGGAAAGAGCAGTCAATTCAGACCCTTGCCCAGGAACTCGCTAATTTAGCTAAACCCTTTGACCTTTACATACCCAGTCAAAGGTTAATTGCCCTTGGAGCCTTAGTGCAAAAACTGGGACCACTTGAAATGGAGCAACACAAGAATGCCCTTCAGGTATGATAAACTATGGTCACCAAGGTCTTTGCCCACTGACTCATCAGGCCAGGATACTGGTGTATCTAAAAAGCTGGAAATCAGCAGCCCACAAGGCCAGCTCCCTCCTAAGGGAAAAGGACCCCACGTCGTGATCCTAACCACCCATCATGCCCTGAAGTTGCAGGGGTCGCTCTGTGGACACACTGACCTCGAGTGAGGAGGCCCTCCAACTCCAACCTCCAGAGAGACAAATGGGGGCAACGGGCCCCCAAGATGACTCGTGTGACCATCACTTGACCTGGAGTTTCTCTCAGAAAACAACAAGACTGTGCCCCGAAAGAGCAGACTACTGCTTGCAGGACTTACTGCACCCAGAGGGGAGCTAATAAGCTTGGCGGGGGAAACATATATCACGCTTTCACCATAGAAAACCCTACAGAAACCGCGGTGATGGTGGCCAATATGACCAGCTGGACTGCTGGCTACTTCTAAAGGCCGTTGACTCAGTGGACGTCATGGTCCTGGATCACCACTGACCCTGGACTGTCTGGGAGTTGCACGGGCAGGGTTCTGACACATGGTGCTGTTTGTACATTAATTCAGGGACCTAATTAAAGAAAGCACAGACTACTGGTCCGAGCATCTAGGCTGGCAAAAACCGTCAGCCTAAGGTCGCCAAACAAATGTGGGGTGGGGTGAAACCTGCCACCTCAGCATCTCTGCACATCTCTTTCCTGGACACTTAAAGGTCATTAGAATCTATAACACTTCCAATGCTGGTGCTCAGGCGTATGAGAAGTGAGGTAGTAGGCCTTGGGACAATCAACCTCACCTGGAGGCTGGTGGGGAGACGTTTTGCCCCTCCCCCGAAGTATCAGGGCTCCCACCACAGCATGAAGCAGTTACAAACGAGGGGTCTGCACACTCAACACCCCAAGAATGAGGAATGGAACAAAAAGCAGAGGAGGTGTTCGTCTCTGGCAACGTTCATTAAAAATTCCTGGGAGATAAAAAGAGAATCTGGGCAATAAAATAAAGTCTAAGCTGTTTTTCCTTTGTGCTTTGTCTAATTTCACGTGCTCCTAGGGTTCCGCATGCAGAGGTCCCACACCCGGCACTTCAGACCCGATTTCGTAGTGTAGAATGGCTGGGTCAACACCTCAGCTAGCGGGGTCCCATGCAGACTCCACGGCATAGAGCCTGAGCTTCAGCCAACCCAGCCCTCGAGAGCTCCATCCCCTCCCTCCCACTGACGCTGCTGGGATCCCTACACAGCATCCCAGCCCACAGCCCGTGGGGGAGTGCACACTCTCACCTCTCCATTCTGTTTTCAAAATAATGTTTCCTTTGCTTCTGAACCAAACTCAGTCTTGATCTGTTGGTTCCAATGACACTGGGCACGGTGACTTCTGTTGGGTTCCACTCTGGAGGATCAGTAACAGAAATTGAGAACATTGTAACTTCAATGAAGAGATGTGTGAGCCAAACTGTAGTTAACACAGAGCAGTGTATAATGCTCGGGTAAAATAAGATGTTTCTAAGACTTACCTTTGATATTTCCATCACTTTACTATAAGCAAGTTCAGTGAAGACGTCTGTCTTATTTGTCAGGTCAACATTAGAGAAATGAAGTGATTTATTTCCATGGATGTACATCGAGTACTCTTGGCTGAGGCTTCAATCTTGTTTCGAATGCTTTTCCATTGAAAATGATACCTCTCTTTCAGCTCCCCCATTTCTGGGAAGTATAAAATCTTATAATTTATTATTACCAAAGGGGAAAGGTAGGAGAAGGGATAAATTAACAGTGTGGGATTAACACATACACACTGCTATGTATAAAATAGATCATCAACAAGGAACTACTGTATAGCACAGGGAACTACACTGAATATTTTGCAATAACCTATAAGGGGAAATAATCTGAAAAATAATAGATATTTTTATTGACATCGTCTATCAAAGACAGATAAAATGTAACCTAAGGAAGGCCGATGGTGAACGCTTCTGACCCTGAAGATTTCAATCATCTAAAGTTTGGGCTCTGCCTATTTCCCAAGGCGCTTAATGGACATACGTGTAGCCGTAGCTTAAAAATTCCCCAGTTTGGGGTACGGGGAGGCACTGATTTGGAAAAATCCCTGGTGTTCTCCTTCCATGCACTGGACCCTTCCTACAGCTAAAACATGCCTGTCACACCTAGAGGATGGTACACCATTTGATCAGAAAGAGTATGGAAAAGGCACCTCATCTCCTCATCGTCTGGTGCTCGGGTTCACCCCTCCAGCATCTTTCCTAACAATCTCCTCACTTGGGGATATCAGCACCGTCAACATCCTGTTGCACACAGTTTGGAATTTGTCCAGAGGATGAAGTGGAAGGATGAGAAAAATTTAGAGACAAGTCTTAGGTTTTCAGACAGGCACATTCCACTCTAATTTCCAATCCGGAAGACAAATTCATCAAAGGCTAGAATTGCCCACGGAAACAGAATAGGGCTAGAGGAAATCCCGCTGTTTTGTGTCCAGTTTCCAAAAACACAAGTTGAATAATGGAACTCAGGGGCACTAAAATTCATGAAACTGCAGAGTTGAAAATATCTATCGTCGAAAAATGTCTTGAGGTAAGTCACAGAAAAGGACTTGTAAGCAAGGGAGAGTGGCAGGCAACAGATTTGAAGAGGTAGAAAGGACTCCCCATTAAAGCACAAGAAAAGGGGCTGAACATCGCCAATGATGCAGTTGGCCCAAAAGGGCGTATGCAATTTTTTCTGAATATATTCAAGTAAAGGCCATACACACTTTTTATCCAACCAAACAGGTGGGCACTGGAAATCAATACTACAAAATGTATCACTTCACATCAGTCAGAAGGGCCATCCACATAAAGTGTAAACACCAGAAATGCAGGACAGGGTGAGGAGAAAAGGGAGCCCTGTGAGGCTGATAGTGGAATTGTAATTTGCCAACGGCCACTATGGCGAAGTGTATTGTGTTTGCTAAAACATCTAAAAGATGAGCTACAGAGCATAGGGCACTTGCACTCATTGACGTATCTGCATTGTGATGTAAAGTTCATGGAGCATTGTGGTGACAAATTTCACAGAGCCTTGTGATGATGAGGGCATTGACTATTGTGATGACACAGGTCATGAAACCTTGTGATGACGGGACACACGGAGCACTGTGATGACTGGGGTCATGTAGCATTGTGATGACAGGGGCATGGAGCATTGGTCTGACAAGTTTCATGGATAATTGTGTTGACAGTGGGCATGGCACATTGTGATGACAAGGGCATGCAGCATTGTGATGACAAGGTCATGGACTATGGTGAAGACAGGTGTCAGGGAGCATTGTGATGGCATATTTCATGTACCATTGTGATGACAATGGCATGGAGCATTGTGATGCCAAGTGTTATGGAGGATTGTGATGACAAAGGTCATGGAGCATTGTGATGACAAGGGCATGGAGCATTGTGATGACAACGGCCATTGAGAATTTTGATGAAAATGTCGTGAAGCATTGTGATGACAAAGGCATGGGGCTTGCTATGACAGGGGTCGTGGGGCATTGCGATGACAATTGCATGGAGAATTGTGTTGAAAAGAGCATGTTAAACTGTGATGAGAACTGTCATGGAGCATTGTGATGACAAGGACATGGAGAATTGTGATGACAAGGGACATGGAGCATTGTGAAGACCAGGGCATGGAGCATTGTGATGGCAAGACCGTGGAGCACTGTGATGAGAAGGCCATGGATAATTATAGTGACGAGCATCATGGAGCACTGTAATGACAAGGGGCATGGAGCATTGTGTTGATACGTCTCATTGAGTATTGTGATGAGAAGAAATTGGATAATTGTGATGATGGGCGCCATGGAGCGCTATAATGACAAAAGGTATGGAGAATTGTGATGACAGTGGCCATGGAGCATTGTGATGAAAAGTGTCATGGAGCATTTTGATGACAAGGGTGTGGAACATTGTGATGAGAAGACCATGGATAATTGTGAATGACGAGCGTCATGGAGCACTGTAATGTCAAGGAGTATGGAGCATTGTGATGACAGTTCTCATGGAGCTTTGTGATGACAAGTGTCATGGAGCATTCTGATGACAAGCTTGCGGAGTATTGTGATGACAATGTCATGGAGCATTGTGATGAAAAGGGCATGGAGCATTGTGATGAAAAATGCATGGAGCCTTTTCATGACAGTGTTCAAGGAGCATACTGATGACAAGTGTCAGGGAACATTGTGATGACAAGTGTATTGAGAATTGTGATGACAAATATCATGGAGCATTGTGATGACAAGGGCATGGAGTATTGTGATGACAGGCATCATGGAGCGTTGTGATGACAAGGGTTATGGAACATTGTAATCACATCGGTTTGGAGCATTGTGAAGACAGAGGTCATGGATCATTGTGATTTCAAGGAGCATGGAGCATTGTGATGACAGGAGTCATGGAACATTTTGATGAAAGGGTTCATGGAGCATTTTGATGACAGGGGTTATGGAACATTGTGATGTCAGTGGTCATCGAACTTTGTGATGATAAGTGCATGTAGCATTGTGATGACAGGAGTCATGGAACATTGTGATGACGGGGCTGAGGGAGTATTGTGATGAATAGTGATGAAACATTTTGATATCAGTTGTGAGAGAGCATTTTGATGAGAAGTGCATGGAGCATTGTGATGACAAGGTTTATGGAGCATTGTGATGACAAGATTGTGGAGCACTGTGATGACAAGCGCATGACAAATTGTGATGACATTTGTCATGGAGCATTGTGCTGACAAGCGCATGGAGCATTGTAATGACAACGGTCATAGAGCATTGTGCTGAGAAAGGCATAGAGTATTGTGATGACAAGGGTCAAAGAGCATTGTGATGAAAAGTTCATGGAGCATTGTGGTTAAAAAGGTCACAGAGACTGTTGATGATGAGGGAATGGACCATTGTGATGACAAAGGTCATGAAGCATTGTGATGACTGGAGTCACGGAGCATTGTGATGACAGGGGTCATGGAGCATTGTGATATCAAGGGCATGGAGCATTGTGATGACAAGGGCATGGATCATTGGTCTAATAAGTTTCATGGATTATTGCAATGACAGGTGGAATGGCGCATTGTGATGACAAGGGCATGGTGCATTGTGAAGATCAGCTCATACAGTATTGTGAAGACAGGTGTCAGGGAGCATTGTGATGACATATGTAATGGCCCATTGTGATGACAATGGCATGGAGCATTGTGATGCAAGTTTCATGGAGGATTCTGATGACAAAGGTAATGGAACAGTGTGATGACAATGGCTTGGAGCATTGTGATGACAAGGGTCAGGGAGCATTGTGCTGACAAGTGCATGGAGAATTGTGATGCCAAGGTCATGGAGCATTTTGATGACAAGCTTGTGGAGTATTCTTCTGACAATGGCATGGAGCATTGTGATGAAAACTGCATGGGTCATTGTGAGGAAAAATGCATGGAGCCTTTTCATGATAGGGTTCATGGAGCATTCTGACGACAAGTGTCAGGGAGCACTGTGATGACAAGTGTATTGAGAATTGTGATGACAAAGGTCATGGGGCCTTGTGATGAAAAGTGCATGGAGTATTGTGATGACAGGCATCATGGAGCGTTGTGATGACAAGTGTTATGGAACATGGTGATCACAAGTGTTTGGAGCATTGTGATAACACAGTTCATGGATCATTTTGATTTCAAGAAGCATGGAGCATTGTGATGACAAGGGCATGAAACAATGTGATACAAATGTTCTTGGAGGATTTTGATGACAATGATAATGGTGTATAGTGATGACAAGTGCATGGAACATTGTAATGACAACTTCAGGTAGCATTTTGCTGACAAAGGCATGGAGCATTGTGATGACAGGTGTCATGGAGCACTGTGATGCCATGCGTCACAGAGCATTGTGAATACATGGGTCATGGAGCACTGGGATGAAAAGTGCATGGATCATTGTGATGACAAGCGTTATGGAAGATTGGGGTGAAAATGTTCATGGAGTATTGTGATGACAGGGGTCATGGAGCATTGTGATGACAAGAGTTCCGGATCACTGTGTTGTCAGGGGTAATTGAGTGTTGTGATGACAGTGGTCATGGAGCATTGTGTTGATATTGGTCCTGGAGCATTGTGATGAGAAGACCATGGAGACATGTGATGACAAGTCTCATGGAGTATTCTGATGAAAAGGGGCATGGAGCATTTTGATTACAGTGGTCTTGGAGCATTGTTATGACAAGGGCAAGGGGCATTGTGAAGAGAAGACATGGAGCATTCTGATGAATGCGTCATGGAGCACTGTGATGACAAGTGCATGGAGCATTGTGATTACAGGTGTCTTGGAGCACTGTGATGAAAAGGGCATGGATCATTGTGATGAAAAAGGCATGGAGCCTTGGCATGATAGTGTTCAAGGAACATACTGACAAGTGTCAGGGAGCACTGTGATGAAAAGTGTATTGAGCATAGTGATGACTAAGGTTATGGAGCATAGTGATGAGAAGACCATGGATAACTGTGATTATGAGCATCATGGGGTGTTGTGATGATAAGAGTTATGGAATATTGTGATCACAACGGTTTGGAGCATTGTGATGACAGAGGTCATGGAGCATTTTGATTTCATTGTGATGACAACAGCCTGAAGCATTATTGTGATGGGCATGGTGCATTGTGATGATAGGATTCATGGAGCTTTGAGATGAAAATGGGCATCAAGCATTTTGATAACAAGGGTCTTGGAGCATTGTGATGACAAGGGCATGGAGCATTGTGATGAGAAGTCCATGGAACATTCTGATGACATGCGTCATGGAGCTTTGTGATGACAAGGGCATGGAGCATTGTGATTACAGGGGTCTTGGAACATTGTGATGACAAGTGTCATGGAGCCTTGTGAATGACAAGGCCGTGGAACATTGTGATGGCAGGGGTCATGGAACATTGTTATGACAGGTGTAATGGAGCATTGTGATGAGAAGGGCAGGAAGCATTGTTGTGAAATGTTTCATGGATTATTGTAATGAGAGTGGGCATGGAGCATTGTGATGACAAGAGCACGGAACGCTGTGATACATGGGTCATGGAGGATTGTAATGGCAAGGGCAAGGAGCATTGTGATGAGAAGGGCATTGAGCATTGTGATGACAAGTGTCATGGAGCTTTGTGATGACAAGGGCATGGATCAATGTGATGAGAGGGTTCATGGAGCATTGTGATGACAATGACATGGAGCATTGTGATGTCAAGTGTCATGGAGGTGTGTGATGTCAAAAGTCATGGAGCATTTTGATGACAAGGGCGTGGTGCATTGTGATGAGAAGGGCAGGGAGAAGTTTGAGGACAGGGTCATGCAGCAATTTGATGAAAATTGTAATGGAACATTTTGATGACAGGTGTTATAAAATATTGTGATGTCAGGGGTCATGGAGCTTTGGGATGAAAAGGGTCATGGAGCATTTTGATGACAGGGGTTGTGGAATATTGTGATGTCAGGGGTCATGGAACATTGTGATGATAAGGGGATGTAGCATTGTGATGACAGGGGTCATGGAACATTGTGATTACAGGGGTGAGGGAGTAATGTGATGACTAGTGATGGAACATTATGATATCTCATGTGAGAGAGCATTTTGATGAGAAGTGCTTGGAGCATTGTGCTTACAAGGTTTATGGAGCATATCGATGACAATGTTGTGGACCACTGTGATGAAAGGCACGTGGCACATTGTGATGACAAAGGTCATGGAACATTGTTCTGACAAAGGCATGGAGCATTGTGATGACAAGGGTCACGGAGCATTGTGATGAAAAGATCATGGAACATTGTGGTTACAAAGTCACAAAGCCTTGTGATGACGTGGGCATGGACCGTTGTGATGACAAAAGTTATGAAGCACTGTGATGACTGGAGTCACGGAGCATTGTGATGACAGGGGTCATGGAGCATTGTGATGAAAAGGGCATGGGGCATTGTGATGACAGTGGTCATGGAGAATTTTGATTTCATTGTGCTGACAATAGCCGGAAGCATTATGATGATGGGCATGATGCATTGTGATGACAGGGTTCATGGAGCATAGAGATGAAAAGGGGCATGGAGCATTGTGATTACAGGGGTCTTGGAGCATTGTGATGACAAGTGTCATGGAGCCTAGTGATGACAAGGCCGTGGAACATTGTGATGGCAGGGGTCATGGAGCATTGTTATGACAGGGGTAATGGAGCATTGTGATGGGAAGGGCATGGAGCATTTTGATTACAAAGTTTATAGAGCACTGTGACGACAAATTTGTGGACCGTTGGGATAAAAAGTGCGTGGCACATAGTGATGACAAGGGTCATGGAGCATTTTTCTGACAAAGGCATGGAGCACTGTGATGACAAGGGTCACGGAGCACTGTGATGAAATGTTCATGGAGCATTGTGGTTAAATAGTTCACAGAGCCTTGTGATGATGCGGGCATGGACCACTGTGATGACAAATGTTATGAAGCATTGTGATGACTGGAGTAACAGAGCATTGTGATGACAGGGGTCATGGAGCATTGTGATGACAAGGGCATGGAACATTGTGCTGATAAAGGCGTAGAGGATTGTGATGACAAGGGTCAAAGAGCATTGTGATGAAAAGTTCATGGAACGTTGTGGTTAAAAAGGTCACAGAGACTGTTGATGATGAGGGCATGGACCATTGTGATGACAAAGGTCATGAAGCATTGTGATGACTGGAGTCACGGAGAATTGTGATGACAGGGGTCATGGAGGATTGTGATAACAAGGGCATGGAGCACTGTGATGACAAGGGCATGGAGCATTGGTTTAATAATTTTCATGGATTATTGCGATGACAGTTGGAATGGCGCATTGTGATGACCAGGTCATGCAGTATTGTGAAGACAGGTGTCAGGGAGCATTGTGATGACATAGGTAATGGCCCATTTTGATGACAATGGCATGGAGCATTGTGATGCCACGTGTCATTGAAGATTCTGATGACAAAGGTAATGGAGCAATGTGATGACAATGGCTTGGAGCATTGTGATGACAAGGGTCAGGGAGCATTGTGCTGACAAGTGCATGGAGAATTGTGATGCCCAGGTCATGGAGCATTCTGATGACAAGCTTGTGGAGTATTTTGATGACAATGGTATGGAGCATTGTGATGAAAATGGCATGGGGCAGTGTGATGAAAATGGCATGGAGCCTTTTTGTGACAGGGTTCAAGGAGCATTCTGACGGCAAGTGTTAGAGAGCATTGTGATGACAAGTGTATTGAGAATTGTGATGACAAAAGTCATGGAGCATTGTGATGAGAAGGCCATGGATCATTGTGATGATGATTGTCATGGGGTGTTTTGATGATAAGTGTTATGGAACATTGTGATCACAAGGTTTTGGAGCATTATGATGACAGAGGTCATGGAGAATTTTGATTTCATTGTGATGACAATAGCCTGAAGCATTATGATGATGGTCATGGTGCATTGTGATGACAGGGTTCATGGAGCTTTGAAATGAAAAGGGGCATGGAGCATTGTGATTACAGGGATCTTGGAGCATTGTGATGACAAGGGCATGGAGCATTGTGGTTACAGGGTTCTTGGAACATTGTGATGACAAGTGTCATGGAGCCTTGTGATAACAAGGCCGTGGAACATTCTGATGGCAGTGGTCATGGAGCATTGTTATGACAGAAGTAATGGAGCATTTTGATGAGAAGGGCATTGAGCATTGGTCTGAAATATTTCATGGATTATTGAGATGAGTGTGGGCATGGAGCATTGAGATGATAAGGGCAAGGAACACTGTGATACATGGGTCATGGAGGATTGTAATGACAAGGGCATGGAGCATTGTGATGGGAAGGGCATCGAGCATTGTGATGACAAGTGTCATGGAGCTTTGTGATGACAAGGGCATGGAGCAATGTGATGAGATTGTTCATTGAGCATGGTAACGACAATGACATGGAGCACTGTGATGCCAAGGGTCAGGGAGCTTTGTGATGACAAAGGTCATGGAGCATTTTGATGACAAAGGTGTGGTGCATTGTGATGCGAAGGGCAGGGAGCATTTTGATGACAGGGTCATGCAGCAATTTGATGAAAAGTGTAATGGAACATTTTGATGACAGGGGTTATAAAACATTGTAATAACAGGGGTCATGGAGCTTTGGGATGAAATGGGTCATGGGGCATTTTGATGACAGTGGTTATGGAACATTGTGATGTCAGGGGTCATGGAACATTGTGATGATAAGGGGATGTAGCATTGTGATGACAGGGTCATGGAACATTGTGATTATAGGGGTGAGGGAGTATTGTGATGACTACTGATGGAACACTGTGATATCTCTGGTGAGAGAGCATTTTGATGAGAAGTGCATGGACCATTGTGATTACAAGGTTTATGGAACACAGCGATGACAAGGTTGTGGATCATTGTGATGAAAAGCCCGTGGCACACTTTGATGATAAGGGTCATGGAGCATTGTTCTGACAAAGACATGGAGCACTGTTATGACAAGTGTCACGGAGCATTGTGATGAAATGTTCATGAAGCATTGTGGTTACATAGGACAAAGAGCCTTGTGATGACGCGGGCATGGACCGCTGTGATGACAAACGTTATGAAGCATTGTGATGACTGGAGTCATGGAGCATTGTGAGGAAAGGGGTCATGGAGCATTGTGATAACAAAGCCATGGAGCATTGTGAAGACAGGGGCATGGAGCATTGGTCTGAGTAGTTTCATAAATTATTGTGATGACAGCGGACATCGTGCATTGTGATGACAAGGGCATGGAGCATTGTGATGAGAACGTCATGGAGTATAGTGAAGACAGGTGTCAGGGAGCATTGTTATGACATATGTCATGGTCCATTGCGATGACAATGGCAGGGAGCATTGTGATGCCAAATGTAATGGAGGATTGTGATGGCAAATATAATGGAGCATTGTGATGACTAGGGCTTGCAGCATTATGATGACAATGGTCATTGAGGATTTTCATGACAAGGTCGTGAAGCATTGTGATGAAAATGTCCTGCAGTTTGTTATGAGAAAACCATGGAGCCTTCTGAAGACAAGTCTCATGGAGCATACTGATGAAATGGGGCATGGAGCATTCTGATTACAGGGGTCTTGGAACATTGTGATAAGAAGGGCATGGAGCATTGTGATGACAAGGGCATGGAGCATTGGTCTAATAAGTTTCATGGATTATTGTGAAGACACTTGAAATGGCACATTTTGATGACTAGGGCATGGAGCATTGTGATGACCAGGTCATGCGGTATTGTGAAGAGAGCTGTCAGGGAGCAATGTGATGACAAGTGTATTGAGAATTGTGATGACAAAGGTCATGGAGCATTGTGATGAAAAGGGCATGTAGCATTGTGATGACAGAAGTCTCTGAACATTGTGATGACAGGGGTGAGGGAGTATTGTGACAAATAGTGATGTAGCATTGTGATATCAGTGGTGAGAGAGCATTTTGATGAGAAGTGCATGGAGCATTTTGATGACAAATTTTAAGGAGCATTGTGATGAGAAGATTGTGGAGCACTGGGATGACAAGCGCATGGTGCATTGTGATGACATGTGTCATGGAGCATTGTGCTGACAAGCGCCTGGAGCATTGTGATGACAAGGGTCAAAGAGCATTGTGATGAAAAGTTCATGGATCATTGTGGTTAAAAAGGTCACAGAGACTGTTGATGATGAGGGAATGGACCATTGTGATGACAAAGGTCATGAAGCATTGTGATGACTGGAGTCACGGAGCATTGTGATGACAGGGCTCATGGAGCATTGTGATAACAAGGGCATGGATCATTGTGATGACAAGAGTATGGAACATTGGTCTAATAAGTTTCATGGATTATTGTGGTGACAGTTGGAATGGCGCATTTTGATGACAAGGGCATGGAGCATTGTGATGACCAGGTCATGCATTATTGTGAAGAGAGGTGTCAGGGAGCATTGTGATGACATATGTAATGGCTCTTTGTGATGGCAATGGCATGGAGCATTGTGATGCCAAGTGTGATGGAGGATTCTGATGACAAATGTAATGGAGCATTGTGATGACAATGGCTTGGAGCATTGTGATGACAAGGTCAGGGAGCTTTGTGCTGACAAGTGCATGGAGAATTGTGATAACATGGGTCATGGAGCATTCTGATGACAAGATTGTGGAGTATTTTGATGAAAATGGCATGGAGCATTGTTATGAAAATGGCATGGGGCATTGTGATTAAAAAGGCATGGAGCCTTTTCGTGACAGGGTTCAAGGAGCAATCTGATGACATGTGTCAGGGAGCATTGTGATGAAAAGTGTATTGAGAATTGTGATGACAAAGGTCATGGAGCATTGTGATGAAAAGGGCATGGAGTATTGTGATGACAGGCATCATGGAGCGTTGTGATGACAAGTGTTATGGAACATTGTGATCACAAGGGATTTGAGCATTGTGATGACTGAGGTCATGGATCATTTTGATTTCAAGGAGCATGGAGCATTGTGATGCCAAAGGCATGAAGCAATGTGATCCCAAGGTTCATGGAGGATTTTGATGACAAAGGAAATGGAGTATTGTGATGACAGTTGCATAGAGCATTGTAATGACAAGGTCATGTAGCATTTTGCTGACAAAGGCATGAAGCATTGTGATGACATGTGTCATGGAGCACTGTGATGACAAGCGTCACGGACCATTGTGAATACAGGGGTCATGGAGCTCTGGGATGACAAGGGCATGGATCATTGTGAAGACAAGGGTCATGGAGCACTGGGCTGAAAATGTTCATGGAGTATTGTGATGACTCGGGTCATGGAGCATTGTGAAGACAAGGGAATGGAACATGGTGATGACAAGGTCCTTTAGCATTGTGATGAGAAGACCATGGAGACTTGTGATGACAAGACTCATGGAGCATTCTGAGGAAAAGGGGCATGGAGCACTGTGATTACAGGGGTCTTGCAGCATTGTGATGAAAAGGGCATGGAGCATTGTGAGGAGAAGGCCATGAAGAATTCTGATGACATGCGTCATGGAGCATTTGATGAAAAGGGCATGGAGCTTTGTGATTACATTGGTCTTGGAGCATTGTGATGAAAAGGGCATGGATCATTGTGATGAAAATGTCATGGAGCCTTGTCATGACAGGGTTCAGGGAGCATACAGACAACAAGTGTCAGGGAGCATTTTGATGACAAGTGTATTGAGCATTGTGATGACAAAGTCATGGAGCGTTGTGATGAGAAGCCTGTGGATAATTGTGATGACGACCGTCATGGGGCATTGTGATGACAAGGGTTATGGTATATTGTGATCACAAGGGTTTGGAGCATTGTTATGACAGAGGTCTTGGAGCATTTTGATTTCATTGTGATGACAATAGCATGAAGCATTATGATGATGGGCATGGTGCATTGTGATGACGGGATTCATGGATCATTGAGATGAAAAGGGGCGTAAAGCATTGTGATTACAGGGTTTTTGGAGCATTGTGATGACAAGGGTCATGGAGTTTTGTGATGACAAGGCCATGGAACATCGTGATGGTAGGGTTCATGGAGCATTGTTATGACAAGTGTAGTGGAGCACTGTGATGCCAATGACATGGAGCATTGTGATGCCTAGGGTCATGGATCTTTGTGATGACAAATGTCATGGAGCATTTTGATGGCAAGGTCCTTGTGCATTGAGATGAGAAAGGCAGGGAGCATTCTGATGACAGGGTCATGGAGCAATTTGATGAAAAGTGTCATGGAACATTTTGATGACAGGTGTTATGGAACATTGTGATGTCAGGGGTCATTGAACATTGTGATGATAAGTGCATATAGCACTGTGATGACAGTAGTCATGGAACATTGTGCTGAGAGGGGTGAGGGAGTATTGTGACAAATAATGATGTAGCATTGTGATATCTGTGGTGAGAGAGCATTTTGATGAGAAGTGCATGGATCATTGTGATGACAAATGTTAAGGAGCATTGTGATGAGAAGATTGTGGAGCACTGTGATGACAAGCGCATGGTGCATTGTGATGACATGTGTCATGGAGCATTGTGCTGTCAAGCACATGGAGCATTGTGATGACAAGGGTCAAAGAGCATTGTGAGGAAACGTTCATGGAGCATTGTGGTTAAAATGGTCACAGAGACTGTTGATGACGAGGGCATGGACCATTGTGATGACAAAGGTCATGAAGCATTGTGATGACTGGAGTCATGGAGCATTGTAATTTCAGGCGTCATGGAGCATTGTGATAACAAGGGCATGGAGCATTGTGATGACATGGGCATGGATCATTGGTCTAATAAATTTCATGGATTATTGCGATGACAGTTGGAATGGCGCATTGTGATGACAAGGGCATGGAGCATTGTGATGACCAGGTCATGCAATATTGTGAAGAGTGGTGTCAGGGAGCATTGTGATTACATATGTAAAGGCCCATTGTGATGACAATGGCATGGAGCATTGTGATGCCAAGTGTCATGGAGGATTCTGATGACAAAGGTAATGGAGCATTGTGATGACAATGGCTTGGAGCATTGTGATGACAAGGGTCAGGGAGCATTGTGCTGACAAGTGCTTGGAGAATTGTGATGACAAGGGTCATGGAGCATTCTGATGACAAGCTTGCGGAGTATTTTGATGACAATGGCATGGAGCATTGTGATGAAAACCACATTCGGCATTTTGATGAAAATGTCATGGAGCCTTTTCGTGACAGCTTTCAAGGAGCATTCTGACGACAAGTGTCAGGGAGCATTGTGATGACAAGTGTATTGAGAACTGTGATGACAAATGTCAGGGAGCATTGTGATGAAAAGGGCATGGGGTGTTGTGATGACAGGCATCATGGAGCGTTGTGATGACAAGTGCTATGGAACATTGTGATCACAAGTGTTTGGAGCATTGTGGTGACAGAGGTCATGGATCATTTTGATTTCAAGGAGCATGGAGCATTGTGATGACAAGGGCATGAAGCAATGTGATCCCAAGGCTCTTGGAGGATTGTGATGACAATGGAAATGGAGTATTGTGATGACAAGCGCATAGAGCATTGTAATGACAAGGTCATGTAGCATTTTGCTGACAAAGGCATGGAGCATTGTGATGACATGTGTCATGGAGCACTGTGATGAGAAGCGCATGGATCATTGTGATGACAAGGGTCATGGAGCACTGGGATGAAAATGTTCATGGAGTGTTGTGATGACAGGTGACATAGAGCATTGTGATGAATAGGGAATGGAGCAATGTGATGAAAAGATTCCCGGATCATTGTGTTGTCAGGTGTCATGGAGTGTTGTGATGACAGTGGTCATGGGGCTTTGTGATGACAAGGGCATGGAGCATTGTGATTACAGGGTTCTTCAGCATTGTGATGACAAGTGTCATGGAAACTTGTGATGACAAGCCGTGGAACATTGTGATGGCAGGTGTCATGGTGCATTGTAAAGACAGGGCTAATGGAGCATTGTGATGAGAAAGGCATGGAACATTGTTCCAAAATGTTTCATGGATTATTGTGATGAGAGTGTGCATGGAGCATTGTGATGACAAGGGTACGGAACACTATGATACATGGGTCAAGCAGGATTGTAATGACAAGGGCTTGGAGCATTGTGATAAGAATTTCATCAAGCATTGTGATGACAAGTGTCATGGAGCTTTGTGATGACAAGGGCATTGGGCAATGTGATGAGAGCATTCATGGAGCATTGTGATCACAATGACATGGAGTATTCTGATGCCAAGGGTCATGGATCTTTGTGATGACAAAGGTCATGGAGCATTTTGATGGCAAATGCGTTGTGCACTGTGATGAGAATGGCAGGGAGCATTCTGATGTCAGGTTCATAGAGCAATTTGATGAAAAGTGTAATGGAACATTTTGATTACAGTTGTTATGGAATATTGTGATGTCAGGGGTCATCGAGCATTGTGATGATATGTGCATGTAGCATTGTGATGACAGGAGTCATGGAACATTCTGATGACTGGAGTGAGGGAGTATTGTGACAAATAGTGATGTAGCATTGTGATATCAGTGGTGAGAGAGCATTTTGATGAAAAGTGCATGGAGCATTGTGATGACAAATTTTAAGGAGCATTGTGATGACAAAATTGTGGAGCACTGTGATGACAAGCGCATGGTGCATTGTGATGACATGTGTCATGGAGCATTGTGATGACAAGCATATGGAGCATTGTGATGCCAAGGGTCATGGATCTTTGTGATGACAAAGGTCATGGAGCATTTTGAAGGCCAGTGCGTTGTGCATTGTGATGAGAAGGGCAGGGAGCATTCTGATGTCAGGGTCATGGAGCAATTTGATGAAAAGTGTCATGGAACATTTTGATGACAGGTGTTATGGAACATTGTGATGTCAGGGGTCATCGAACATTGTGATGACATGTGCATGTAGCATTGTGATGACAGGAGTCATGGAACATTGTGATGAATGGTGTGAGGGAGTATTGTGACACAGAGTGATGTAGCATTGTGATATCAGTGGTGAGAGAGCATTTTGATGAGAAGTGCATGGAGCATTGTTATGACAAATTTTAAGGAGCATTGTGATGACAAGATTGTGGAGCACTGTGATGACAAGCTCATGGTGAATTGTGATGACATGTGTCATGGAGCATTGTGATGACAAGGGCAAGTAACATTGGTCTAATATGTTCCATGGATTATTGTGATGACAGTTGGAATGGCGCATTGTGATGACAAGGGCATGGAGCCTTTTGATGAGAAGGCCATGGAGCATCCTGATGACATGCGTCATGGAGTTTTGTGATGACAAGCGCATGGAGCATTGTGATTACAGGGATCTTGGAGCATTGGGGTAAACAGGGCATGGATCATTGTGATGAAAAGGCATGGAGCCTTGTCATAACAGGGTTTAAGGAGCATACTGACGACAAGTGTCAGGGAGCATTGTGAAGACAAATGTATTGAGCATTGTGATGTCAAAGTTCATGGAACATTGTGATGACACGGGTCATGGAACATTGTGATGATAAGGGGATGTAGCAGTGTGAAGACAGGGTCATGGAACATTGTGATTACAGGGCTGAGGGAGTATTGTGATGACTAGTGATGGAACACTGTGATATCTCTGGTGAGAGAGCATTTTGATGAGAAGTGCATGGACCATTGTGATTGAAAGGTTTATGGAGCATTGCAATGACAAGGTTGCGGACCAGTGTGATGAAATGCTTGTGGCACCTTTTGAAGACAATGGTCATGGAGCATTGTTCTGACAAAAACTTGGAGCATTGTGATGACAAGTGTCACAGAGAATTGTGATGAAAAGTTCATGGAGGATTGTGGTTACAAAGGTCACAGAGCATTTTGATGATGCGGGCATGGAGCATAGTGATGACAAATGTTATGAAGCATTGTGATGAATGGAGTCACGGAGCATTGACATGACAGGGGTCATGGAGCACTGTGATAATAAGGACATGGATCATTGTGATGACAAGGGCATGAAACATTGATCTAATAAGTTTCATGGATTATTGCGATGACAGTTGGAATGGCACATTGTGATGACAAGGGCATGGAGCATTGTGATGGCCAGGACATGCAGTATTGTGAAGACAGATGTCAGGGAGCATTGTGATGACATATGTAATGGCCCATTGTCATGACAATGGCATGGAGCATTGGGATGCCAAGTGTCATGGAGGATTCTGATGACAAAGGTAATGGAGCATTGTGATGACAATGGCTTGGAGCATTGTGATGACAAGGGCCAGGGAGCATTGTGCTGACAAGTGCATGGAGAAATGTGATGACAAAGGTCATGGAACATTCTCATGACAAGCTTGTGGAGTATTTTGATGACAATGGCATGGAGCATTGTGATGAAAATGGCATGGGACATTGTGATGAAAAAGGCATGGAGCCTTTTCGTGACAGGGTTCAAGGAGCATTCTGATGAAAAGTGTCAGGGAGCATTGTGATGACAAGTGTATTGAAAATTGTGATGACAAAAGTCTTGGAGCATTGTGATGAAAAGGGCATGGGGTATTGTGATGACAGGCATCATAGAGTGTTGTGATGACAAGTGTTATGGAACATTGTGATCACAAGTGTTTGGAGCATTGTGATGACAGAGGTCAAGGATCATTTTGATTTCAAGGAGCATGGAGCATTGTGATGACAAGGGCATGAAGCAATGTGATCCCAAGGTTCATGGAGGATTGTGATGACAATGGTAATGGAGTATTGTGATGACAAGCACTTAGAGCATTGTAATGGAGTGGTCATGTAGCATTTTGCTGACAAAGGCATGGAGCATTGTGATGACATGTGTCATGGAGCACTGTGATGACAAGCTTCACGGAATTTTGTGAATACACGAGTTATGGAGCATTGGGATGACAATGGCATGGATCATTTTGATGACAAGGGTCATGGAGCACTGGGCTGAAAATGTTCATGGAGTGTTGTGATGACAGTGGTCATGGAGAATTGTGATGATATTGGCCATGGAGCATTGTGATGAGGAGTTCGTGGAGCATTGGGCTGAAAATGTTCATGGACTATTGTGATGAGAGGGGTCATGGAGCATTGTGATGACAAGGGAATGGAGCATTGTGATGACAAGGTCCTGGAGCATTATGATGAGAAGACCATGAAGCATTCTGATGACATGCGTCATGGAGATTTTTGATGACAATGGCATGGATCATTGTGATTACAGGGATCTTGGAGCATTGTGATGAAAAGGGCATGGATTATTGTGATGACAAAGGCATGGAGCCTTGTCATGACAGGTTTCAAGGAGCATACTGATGACAAGTGTCAGCGAGCATTGTGATGACTAGTGTATTGAGCATTGTGATGACAAAGGCCATGGAGCATTGTGAAGAGAAGACCATGGATAATTGTGATGATGAGCGTCATGGGGTGTTGTGATGATAAGTGTTATGGAACATTGTGATCACAAGTGTTTGGAGCATTATGATGACAGAGGTCACAGAGAATATTGATTTCATTGTGATGACAATAGCCTGAAGCATTATGATGATGGGCATGGTGCATTGTGATGGCAGGTTTCATGGAGCATTGAGATGAAAAAGGGGCATGGATCACTGTGATGACAAGGGCATGGAGCATTGTGATGAGAAGGCCATGGAACCTTTTGATGACATGCGACATGGAGCTTTGTGATGACAAGGGCGTGGAGTATTGTGATTACAGGGTCCTTCAGCATTGTGATGACAAATGTCATGGAACCTTGTGATGACTAGGCCGTGGAACATTTTGATGGCAGGGGTCATGGTGCATTGTTATGACAGAGGTAATGGAGCATTGTGATGAGAAGGGCATGGAACATTGGTCTGAAATATTTCACGGATTATTGTGATGAGAGTGGGCATGGAGCATTGTGATGACAAGGGTATGGAACACTATGATACATGGGTCATGTAGGATTGTATTGACAAGGGCATGGAGAATTGTGATGAGAAGGGCATCGAGAATTGTGATGACAAGTGTCATGGAGCTTTGTGATGACAAGGGCATTGAGCAATGTGATGAGAGTGTTCATGGAGCATTGTGATGACAATGACATGGAGCACTGTGATGCCAAGGGTCATGGAGCTTTGTGATGACAAGTCATGGAGCGTTTTGATGACAAGGGCATGGTGCATTGTGATGAGAAGGTCAGGGAGCATTTTGATGACCGGGCCATGCAGCAATTTGATGAAAAATGTAATGGAATATTTTGATGGCAGGGGTTATAGAACATTGTGATGTCAGGGGTCTTGGAGCTTTGGGATGAAAAGGATCATGAAGCATTTTGATGACAGGTGTTATGGAACATTGTGATGTCAGGGGTCATGGAACATTGTGATGATAAGGGGATGTAGCAGTGTGATGACAGGGTAATGGAACATTGTGATTAGAGGGTTGAGGGAGTATTGTGATGACTAGTGATGGAACACTGTGATATCTCTGGTGAGAGAGCATTTTGATGAGAAGTGCATGGACCATTGTGATTACAAGGTTTATGGAGCATTGCAATGACAAGGTTGTGGACTGTTGTGATGAAATGCGTGTGGCACATTGTGAAGACAATGGTCATGGTGCATTGTTATTACAAAGACATGGAGCATTGTGATGACAAGGGTCACTGTGAATTGTGATGAATAGTTCATGGAGCATTGTGGTTACAAAGGTCACAGAACCTTGTGATGACATGGGCATGAATCATTGTGATGACAAACGTTATGAAGCATTGTGATGACTGGAGTCACAGAGCATTGTGATGACAGGGTCCTGGAGCATTGTGATAACGTGTCATGGAGCATTGTGCTGACAAGCGCATGGAGCATTGTGATGACAAGGGTCATGAAGCATTGTGCTGAGAATAGCATAGAGCATTGTGATGACAAGGTTCAAAGATCATTGTGATGAAATATTCATGGATCATTTTCGTTAAAATGCTCACAGAGAGTGATGATGACGAGGGCATGGACCACTGTGGTGACAAGGTCATGAAGCATTGTGATGACTGGAGTCACAGATCATTGTGATGGCCAAGGTCATGGAACATTGTGATAAAAAGGGCATGGAGCATTGTGATGACCAGGGCAAGGAGGTCATGGATCATTTTGATTTGAAGGAGCAGGGAGCATTGTGATGACAAGGGCATGAAGCAATGTGATCGCAAGGTTCATGGAGGATTGTGATGACAATGGAAATGGAGTATTTTGATGACAAGCGCATAGACCATTGTAATGGAAAGGTCATGTAGCATTTTGCTGACAAAGCCATGGAGCATTGTGATGACATGTGTCATGGAGCACTGTAATGACAAGCGTCACGGAGCATTGTGAATACCGGGGTCATGGAGCATTGGGATGACAAGGGCATGGATCATTGTGATGACAAGGGTCATGGAGCACTGGGCTGAAAATGTTTATGGAGTGTTGTGATGACAGGGGTCATGGAGCATTGTGATGACTAGGGAATGGAGCATTGTGATGACAAGAGTCCCAGATCATATTGTTGTCAGTTGTCATGGAGTGTTGTGATAACAGTCGTCATGGAGCATTGTGAAGATATTGGCCATGGAGCATTGTGATGAGTAGGTCGTGGAGCATTGGGCTGAAAATATTCATGGACTATTGTGATGACAGGCGTCATGGAACATTGTGATGACAAGGGAATGGAACATGGTGATGACAAGGTCCTGGAGCATTGTGAGGAGAAGACCATGGAGACTTGTGATGAAAAGTCTCATGGAGCATTCTGAAGAAAAGGGGCATGGAGCATTCTGATTACAGGGTCTTGGAGCATTGTGATGACAAGGGCATGGAACATTATGATGAGAAGGCCATGAAGCATTCTGATGACATGCGTCATGGAGCTTTTTGATGACAAGGGCATGGATCATTGTGATTACAGGGATCTTGGAGCATTGTGATGAAAAGGGCATGGATTATTGTGATGACAATGGCATGGAGCCTTGTCATGACAGGGTTCAAGGAGCATACTGACGACAAGTGTCAGGGAGCATTGTGATGACAAGTGTATTGAGCATTGTGATGACAAAGATCATGGGGCATTGTGAAGAGAAGACCGTGGATAACTGTGATGATGAGAGTCATGGGGTGTTGTGATGATAAGTGTTATGGAACCTTGTGATCACAAGTGTTTGGAGCATTATGATGACAGAGGTCATGGAGAATATTGATTTCATTTTGATGACAATAGCCTGAGGCATTATGATGATGGGCATGGTGCATTGTGATGGCAGGGTTTAATGGAGCATTGAGATGAAAAGGGGCATGGAGCATTGTGTTTACAAAGGTCTTGGAGCATTGTGATGAAAAGGGCATGGAGCATTGTGATGAGAAGGCCATGGAACTTTCTGATGACATGCGTCATGGACCTTTGTGATGACAAGGGCAAGGAGCATTGTGATTAGAGGGGCCTTCAGCATTGTGATGACAAATGTCATGGAACCTTGTGATGACTAGGCCGTGGAACACTGTGATGGCAGAGGTCATGGTACATTGTTATGACAGAGGTAATGGAGCATTGTGATGAGAAGGGCATGGAACATTGGTCTGAAATGTTTCATGGATTATTGTGATGAGAGTGGACATGGAGCATTGTGATGACAAGGGTACGGAACACTATGATACATGGGTCATGCTGGATTGTAATGACAAGGGCATGGAGCATTGCGATGAGAAGGGCATAGAGCATTGTGATGACAAGTGTCATGGAGCTTTGTGATGACAAGGGCATTGAGCAATGTGATGAGAGTGTTCATGGAGCATTGTGATGACAATGACATGGAGCATTGTGATCCCAAGGGTCATGGAGCTTTGTGCTGACAAGTCATGGAGCATTTTGATGATAAGGGCATGGTGCATTGTGATGAGATGTGCAGGGAGCATTTTGATGACCAGGCCATGGAGCAATTTGATGAAAAGTGTAATGGAATATTTTGATGGCAGTTGTTATACAACATTGTGATGTCAGGGGTCTTGGAGCTTTGGGATGAAAAGGATCATGGAGCATTTTGATGACAGGTGTTATGGAAAATTGTTTTTTCAGGGGTCATGGAACATTGTGATGATAAGGGGATGTAGCAGTGTGATGACAGGGTCATGGAACATTGTGATTACAGGGGTGAGGGTTTATTGTGATGACTAGTCATGGAACACTGTGATATCTCTTGTGAGAGAGCATTTTGATGAGAAGTGCATGGACCATTGTGATTAAAAGATTTATGGAGCATTGCAATGACAAGGTTGTGGACCGTTGTGATGAAATGCGCGTGGCACATTGTGAAGACAATGGTCATGGAGCATTGTTCTGACAAAGACATGGAGCATTGTGATGACAAGTGTCACTGTGAATTGTGATGAAAAGTTCATGGAGCATTGTGGTTACAAAGGTCACAGAACCTTGTGATGACACGGGCATGGATCATTGTGATGAAAAACGTTATGAAGCACTGTGATGACTGGAGTCACGGAGCATTGGGATGACAGGGGTCATGGGGCATTGTGATGACATGTGTCATGGAGCATTGTGCTGACAAGCGCATGGAGCATTGTGATGACAAGTGTCATGGAGCATTGTGCTGAGAAAGGCATAGAGCATTGTGATGACAAGGGTCAAAGGGCATTGTGATGAAAAGTTCATGGATCATTTTGGATAAAAAGCTCACAGAGAGTGATGATGACGAGGTCATGGCCCATTGTGATGACTGGAGTCACAGAGCATTGTGATGGCAGGGGTCATGGAGCATTGTGATAACAAGGGCATGGAGCATTGTGAGGACCAGGGCAAGGAGCATTGGTCTAATAAGTTTCATGGATTATTGCGATGACAGTTGGAATGGCGCATTGTGATGACAAGGGCATGGAGGACTGTGATGGCCAGGTCATGCAGTATTGTGAAGACAGGTGTCAGGGAGCATTGTGATGACATATGTAATGGCCCATTGTGATGACAATGGCATGGAGCATTGGGATGTCAAGTGTCATGGAGCATTCTGATGGCAAAGGTAATGGAGCATTGTGATGACAATGGCTTGGAGCATTGTGATGACAAGGGTTAGGGAGCATTGTGCTGACAATTGCATGGAGACATGTGATGACACGGGTCATGGAGCATTCTGATGACACGCTTGTGGAGTATTTTGATGACAATGGTATGGAGCATTGTGATGAAAAAGGCATGGAGCCTTTTCCTGACAGGGTTCAAGGAGCATACTGATGACAAGTGTCAGGGAGCCTTGTGATGACAAGTGTATTGATAATTGTGATGACAAAGGTCATGGAGCATTGTGATGAAAAGAGCATGGAGTACTGTGATGACAAGCATCATGGAGCGTTGTGATGACAAGTGTTATGGAACATTGTGTTCACAAGGGTTTGGAGCATTGTGATGACAGAGGTCATGGATCATTTTGATTTCTAAGGAGCATGGAGCATTGTGAGGAGAAGGGCATGAAGCAATGTGATCCCAAGTTTCATGGAGGATTGTGATGACAATGGAAATGGAGTATTGTGATGACAAGCGCATAGAGCATTTTAATGACAAAGTCATATAGCATTTTGCTGACAAAGGCATGGAGCATTGTGATGACATGTGTCATGGAGCACTGTGATGACAAGCGTCACAGAGCATTGTGAATACAGGGGTCATGGAGCATTGGGATGACAAGGGCATGGATCATTGTGATGACAAGGGTCATGGAGCAATGGGCTGATAATGTTCATGGAGTGTTGTGATGACAGGTGTCATGGAGCATTGTGATGACTATGGAATGGAGCATTGTGATGACAAGAGTCGCGGATCATTTTGTTGTCGGGTGTCATGGAGTGTTGTGATGACAGTGGTCATGGAGAATTGTGATGATATTGGCCATGGAGCATGGTGATGAATATGTCTTGGAGCATTGGGCTGAAAATATTCATGGATTATTGTGATGACAGGGGTCATGGAGCATTGTGATGAGAAGGGAATGGAGCATGGTGATGACAAGGTCCAGGAGCATTGTGATGAGAAGACCATGGAGACATGTGATGACAAATCTCATGGAGCATTCTGATCAAAAGGGGCATGGAGCATTGTGATAACAGGGGTCTTGGAGCATTGTGATGACTAGGGCATGGAACACTGTGATATATGTGTCATGGGTCATGGAGGATTGTGATGACAAGTCATGGAGTATTGTGATGACAAGGGCATGGAGCATTGTGATGACAGGAGCATGGAGCATTTGTCTGACAAGATTCATAGATTATTGTGATGACAGTGGACATGGTGCATTGTGATGACAAGGGCATGGAGCATTGTGATGAAGAGGTGAGGGCGTATTGTGAAGACAGGTGTCAGGGAGCATTGTGATGACATATGTCAAGGTCCATTGCGATGACAATGGCATGGAGCACTGTGATGCCAAATTTAATGGAAAATTGTGATGACAAATATAATGGAGCGTTGTGATGATTAGGGCTTGGAGCATTATGATGACAAGGGCCGTTGAAAATTTTCATGACAAGGTCGAGAAGCATTGTGATGACAAAGTCATGGAGCCTTGTGATGACAAGTCTCATGAAGCATACTGATGAAAAGGGTCATGTAGCATTGTGATTACCGGGGTCTTGGAACATTGTGATGACAAGGGCATGGAGCATTGTGTGGAAAAGACCAAGGAGCATTCTGATGGCATGCGTCATTGAGCTTTGTGATGACAAGGGCATGGAGCTTTGTGATTACATGGGTCTTGGAGCATTGTGATAAAATGGGCATGTATCATTGTGATGAAAAAGGCATGGAGCCTTGTCATGACAGGGTTCAAGGAGCATACTGACCACAAGTGTCAGGGAGCATTGTGATGACAAGTGTTTTGAGCACTGTGATGACAAAGATCATGGAGCATTGTGATGAGAAGACCATGGATAATTGTGATGACGAGCGTCATGGGGCATTGTGATGACAAGTGTTATGGAATATTGTGATCACAAGGGTTTGGATCATTGTTATGACGGAGGTCATGGAGCATTTTGATTTCATTGTGATGACAATAGCATGAAGCATTATGATGATGGGCATGGTGCATTGTGATGACAGGGTTCATGGATCATTGAGATGAAAAGGGGCATAGAACATTGTGATTACAGGGTTCTTGGAGCATTGTGTTGAGAAGGGTCATGGAGCTTTGTGATGACAAGGCCACGGAACATTGTTATGTCAGGGGTCATGGAGCATTGTTCTCACAGGCGAAATGGAGCATTGTGATGGCAAGGGCATGGAGCATTGTGATGAGAAGGCCATGGAGCATTCTGAAGACATGAGTCATGGAGCTTTGTGAAGAGAAAGGCATGGAGCAATGTGATGAGAGCGTTCATGGAGCATTGTGATAACATTGACATGGAGCACTGTGATGCCAAGTGTCATGGATATTTGTGATGACAAATGTCATTGAGCATTTTGATGGAAAGGGCGTTGTGCATTGTGATGAGAAGGGCAAGGAGCATTCTGATGAGAGGGTCATGGAGCAATTTGATGAAAAGTGTCATGGAACATTTTGATGACAGGTGTTATGGAACATTGTGATGTCAGGGGTCATCGAACATTGTGATGATAAGTGCATGTAGCATTGTGATGAAAGGAGTCATGGAACATTGTGATGACAGGGGTGAGGGAGTATTGTGACACATAGTGATGTAGCATTGTGATATCAGTGGTGAGAGAGCATTTTGATGAGAAGTGCATGGAACACTGGGCTGACAATGTTCATGGAGTGTTGTGATGACATGGGTCATGGAGCACTGTGATGACTAGGGAATCGAGAAATGTGATGACAAGAGTCCCGGATCATTGTGTTGTCAGTTTTCATGGAGTCTTGTGATGACAGTGGTCAGTCAAGGAGAATTGTGATGATATTGGCCATGGAGCATTGTGATGAGTAGGTCGTAGAGCATTGGGCTGAAAATATTCATGGATTATTGCGATGACAGGGGTCATGGAACATTGTGATGACAAGGGAATGGATCATGGTGATGACAAGGTCCTGGAGCATTGTGATGAGAGTAGCATGGAGACTTGTGATGACAAGTCTTATGGAGCATTCTGATGAAAAGGGGCATGGAGCATTGTGATTACAGGGGTTTTGGAGCATTGTGATGACTAGGGCATGGAGCATTGTGATGAGAAGGCCATGGAGCATTCTGATGACATGCGTTATGGAGTTTTCTGATGACAAGGGCAAGGAGCATTGTTATTACAGGGATCTTGGAGCATAGTGATGAAACGGGCATGGATCATTGTGATGAAAAAAGCATGGAGCCTTTTCATAACAGGGTTCAAGGAGCATACTGACAACAAGTGTCAGGGAGCATTGTGATGACAAGTGTATTGAGCATTGTGATGACAAAGATCATGGAGCATTGTGATGAGAAGACCGTGGATAATTGTGAAGATGAGCGTCATGGGGTGTTTTGATGATAAGTGTTATGGAACATTGTGATCACAAGGGTTTGGAGCATTATGATGACAGAGGTCATGGAGAATATTGATTTCATTTTGATGACAATAGCCTGAAACATTATGATGATGGGCATGGTGCATTGTGATGACAGGGTTCATGGAGCATTGAGATGTAAAGGGGCATGGAGCATTGTGATTACAAGGGTCTTGGAGCATTGTGATGACAAGGGCATGGAGCATTGTGATGAGAAGGCCATGGAACAACCTGATGACATGCGTCATGGAGCTCTGTGATGACAAGGGCATGGATCATTGTTATTTTAGTGGTCTTGAGCATTGTGATGACAAGTGTCATGGAACCTTGTGATGACTAGGCCGTGGAACATTGTGATGGCAGGGTTCATTGTGCATTGTTATGACAGGTGTAATGGAGCATTTTGATGAGAAGGGCATGGAATATTGGTCTGAAATGTTTCATGGATTATTGTGATGAGAGTGGGCATGAAGCATTGTGAGGACAAGGGCACGGAACACTATGATACATGGGTCATGCAGGAATGTAATGACAAGGGCATGAAGCATTGTGATGAGAAGGGCATCGAGCATTATGATGACAAGTGTCATGGAGCCTTCTGATGACATGGGCATTGAGTAATGTAATGTGTGGTTTCATGGAGCATTGTGATGACAATGACATGGAGCATTGTAATGCCAAGGGTCATGGAGTTTTGTGATGACAACTCATGGAGCATTTTGATGACAAGGGCATGGTGCATTGTGATGAGAAGGGCAGGGAGCATTTTGATGACCGGGTCATGCAGCAATTTGATGAAAAGTGTATTGGAACATTTTGATGGCAGGGGTTATAGAACATTGTGATGTCAGGGGTCTTGGAGCTTTGGGACGAAATGGGTCATGGAGCATTTTGATGACAGGGGTTATGGAACATTATGATGCCAGCATTCATGGAACATTGTGATGATAAAGGAAAGTAGCAGTGTGATGACAGGGACATGGATCATGGTGATTACAGGGGTGAGGGAACATTGTGATGACTATTGACTGAACACTGTGATATCTCTGGTGAGAGAGCATTTTGACGAGAAGTGCATGGAGCATTGTGATTACAATGTTTATGGAGCATTGCAATGCCAAGGTTGTGGACGGTTGTGATGAAATGCGCGTTGCATATTGTTAAGAAAATGGTCATGGAGCATTGTTCTGAGAAAGACATGGAACATTGTGATGACAAGGGTCAAAGAGAATTGTGATGAAAAGTTCATGGAACATTGTGGTTACAAATGTCACAGAGACTTGTGATGACACGGGCATGGACCATTGTGATGACAAACTTTATGAAATATTGTGATGACTGGAGTCACGGAGCATTGTGATGACAGGGGTCATGGAGCATTGTGATGACATGTGTCATGGAGCATTGTGCTGACAAGCGCATGGAGCATTGTGATGACAAGTGTCATGGAGCATTGTGCTGAGAAAGGCATAGAGCATTGTGATGAAAAGTGTCAAAGAGCATTGTGATTAAAAGTTCATGGAGCATTTTGGTTAAAAAGCTCACAGAGACTGATGATGACGAGGGCATGGACCATTGTGATGACAAAGGTCATGAAGCACTGGGATGACTGGAGTCACAGAGCATTGTAATGGCGGGGGTCATGGAGCATTGTGATAACAAGGGCATGGAGCATTGTGATAATGAGGGCATGGAGCATTGGTCTAATAAGTTTCATGGATTACTGCAATGACAGTTGGAATGGCGCATTGTGATGACAAGTGCCATTGAAAATTTTCATGACAAGGTCGAGAAGCATTGTGATGACAAGGTCCTGGAGCATTGTGATGACAAAACCATGGAGCCTTGTGATGAAAAGTCTCATGGAGCATACTGATGAAAAGGGGCATGGAGCATTGTGATTACAGTTGTCTTGGAACATTGTGATGACAAGGGCATGGAGCATTGTGAGGAGAAGAACAAGGAGCATTTTGATGGCATGCATCCTTGAGCTTTGTGATGACAAGGACATGGAGCATTTTGATTATATGGGTCTTGGAGCATTGTGATGAAAACAGCATGGATCATTGTGATGAAAAAGGCATGGAGCCTTGTCATGACAGGGTTCAAGGAGCATACAGACAACAAGTGTCAGGGAGCATTTTGATGACAAGTGTATTGAGCATTGTGATGACAAGGGTCATGGAGCATTTTGCTGAGAAAGGCATAGAGCATTGTGATGACAAGGGTCAAAGAGAATTGTGATGAAAAGTTCATGGAGCATTGTGATGACAATGAAATGTAGCATTGTGATGCCAAGGGTCATGGATCTTTGTGATGACAAAGGTCATGGAGCATTCTGATGGCACGGGCATTGTGCATTGTGATGAGAAGGGCAGGGAGCTTTTTAATGACAGTCTCATGGAGCAATTTGATGAAAAATGTCATGGAACATTTTCATGACATGTTTTATGGAACACTGTGATGTCAGGTGTCATGGAGCATTTTGATGAAAAGGTTCATGGAGCATTTTGATGACAGGTGTTATGGAACATTGAGATGGCAGGGGTCATCGAACATTGTGATTATAAGTGCATGTATCATTGTGATGACAGGAGTCATGGAATATTGTGATGACAGGGGTGAGGGGGTATTGTGACCAATAGTTATGTAGCATTGGGATATCAGTGGTGAGAGAGCATTTTGATGAGAAGTGCATGGAGCATTGTGATGAGAAGTTTTATGCAGCATGGTGATGAGAAGTTTGTGGAGCACTGTGATGACAAGTGCATGGTGCATTGAGATGACATGTGTCATGAAGCATTGTGCTAACAAGCGCATGGAGCATTGTGATGACAAGGGTCATGGAGCATTGTGCTGAGAAAGGCATAGAGCATTGTGATGTCAAGGGTCAAAGAGCACTGTGATGAAAACTTCATGGAGCATTGTCGTTAAAAAGGTCACAGAGACTGTTGATGACGAGGACATGGACAATTGTGATGACAAAGTTCATGAAGCATTGTGATGACTGGAGTCACGGAGCATTGTGATGACAGGGGTCTTGAAGCATTGTGATAACAAGGGCATGGAGCATTGTGATGACAAGGGCATGGAGCATTGGTCTAATAAGTTTCAAGGATTCTTGCGATGACAGTTGGAATGGCGCATTGTGATGACAAGGGCATGGAGCATTGTGATGACCAGGTCATGCAGTATTGTGAAGACAGATGTCAGGGAGAATTGTGATGACATATGTAATGGCCCATTGTGATGACAATGGCATGGAGCATTGTGATGCCAAGTGTCATGGAGGATTCTGATGACAAAGGTAATGGAGCATTGTGATGACAATGGCTTGGAGTATTGTGATGACAAGGGTCATGGAGCATTGTGATGACTAGTGAATGGAACACTGTGATGACAAGAGTCCGGAATCATTGTGTTGTCAGGTGTCATGAAGTGTTGTGATGACAGTGGTCATGGAACATTGTGATGATATTGGCCAATGAGCATTGTGATGAAAAGACCTTGGGTAATTGTGATGTTGAGCATCATTGAGCACTGTAATGACATGGGGCATGAAGCATTGTGATGACAGTTGTCAGGGAGCATTGTGATGACAGGGGTCATGGAGTATTGTGTTGACAAGGGCATGGAGCTTTGTGATGACATGTGCATGGAGCATTGTGATGACAAGTGCATGGAGCATTGCAATGTCAAGTGGATGGAGAATTGTGATGAAAAGAGCATGTAACATTTTGATGAGAAGTGTCATGTAGCATTGTGATGACAAGGACGTGGAGAATTGTGATGACAAGGGACATGGAGCATTGTGATAACCAGGGCATGGTGCATTGAGATGACAGGGGACATGGAGCATTATTATGAGAACGGCCATGGTGCATTCTGACATAAGATATCACTTATGAAGGGAATGTAAACATGGCTACATATGAACTGATTTAGGGAAGAGAACAGAGTCTCAGTTTTAGAAAACAATCTAACACTTGCTTAAGGGGAAAGAGAGGTGGGGAGATGCACAAAACATAAGATTGATATTAGCACATGTACCGTTCCATAATCCAAAAACAGAAGAGACAAGCCCTACTCCTTCCTCAGTGAATGGAACTCAACATCCCTATTCCCCTCAGAGAAATATATCTGACTAGTAAGAATTTTAAAACCTATGTATTGATATGTCTCCGTAAGGGAACCAAGTGTGTCTAGAACGACATAAACATGGCAGTGAGAATCAGCTCAAACCCACTATAAAAATGAATTTCAAAACAAAACATATAAACAGTAAAATTCTTACACAATACCTTCAGGGGTTCTGATGAAACCTGGAATGACCCTATCTACAATGACAGCTGGATGTGGCATAAGGCTGGTCACTTGGGACTGAGAGGTTTGTTGAGATTGGGTGAAAAAATGCAGACCCTTTAAAGCAATAATGCCTGCCACCCATTCCATGGTTCCCAACTCTCCAGGTAGAAGGGAATCTCACTACAGTTATAACGTGTATGGGAACCTAGAGAATGGAAACCATCTGATGGTGAGAGGTTTCTAAAACTCTACTTGTACTCCAGTTTGACATTCCAACTGCTTTACTATCAATCTCCCAACTTGGAAAGTCAGCCACTATAACCTCCTGGTTCCCACAGTTGGGAAACTGTGCACAGAATATAAGGGAAGAGAGAGAACCAATGAGAGAGTAGCTGTAGGCATTTGGACGGCCACATGTCTCTCTAATTTCCCGTCACAAAGAGGAATTAACCAAAGTCTCAGCCTGCCCCCCAGAACCAGTATAAGTCTAGAAGCAAAACTGTTGATTTGCGGTCAGCTCACAAAAACGCGAGTTGAAAAATGGAGCTCAGGGCCACAGCAATTCACTAACATGCAGAGTTATAAAGGACTACTGGCTGCCAAAATTCTGTTGAGGGAAAGCCACGAGGTGGAAGGGAAAATGAGGAAGAATGGCATGAAACAGATTTCAAGAGGTACATTGGAATCGCCTTTAAACAGAGGAAAAGCATTACAACTTCGAAAATTATGGAAATGGCCATAAAGGGCATATGGGTTTTCATGTGAATATATTCAGGAGAAAACACATATGCCCTTTTAGGACAAGCAAGCAAGCGGGCAATGCAAATCTGCACTACAAAGAAGTATCACTTCCCACCGGTCAAAAGGGACATCCGCAAAACGTGTAAAAACCAGACAGGCAAGACAGGCCCTGGAGAACAGGGAGCCTTGTTAGGCTGATGGGCGGGATGTAAATTGCCAACTGCCTCTCTGGAGGAGTGCATTGTGTTCCCTAAAACAAGTAAACAACAGAGCTACAGAGCCAAGGGCACTTCCAGTCCAGGGAATATATCTTGGGAAAACTGAAAATAAATAAGACAGATCGACACCAAAATTCAGGGCTGCACTGCTTACAAAAACCTCAACTTGCGTACACCTTAAATATCCCAGGAAAGACAAAAATGGTTCAAGAAATTGTGGAACTTACGTACGATGGAATATCCCTCAGCCATGAAATCAATGTCATAAGGCCGGTAGCAGCAAAATGAGTGGATTTAGGTACGATAATTCTAAGTGAAATAAGTCACACAGAAAAAGAAACTTATCATAAGATATCACTTATGAAGATCCTGTAAACATGGCTACACATGAACTGAGTTAGGAAAGAGAAGAGAGACTCACATTTAAAAAACACGCTTATGCCTGCTTATGGGGGAAGGAGAGGTGGGGTGATGCATAAAATCAGAGTTTGATATTAGTACAGGTAACTTTCCAAAAACCAAATACGAAATAGACAAGACCTACACCTTCCTCAATGAAAGGGACGCAACACCCCATATTCACCACAGAGTAATATATCTTACTAGTATGAATCTTAAAACGTATGTATTGATATGTCTCTGTAAGGGAATCAAGTGTGTCTAGACTGGCATAAACATGACAGTGAGAATCAGCTCAAACCCACTATAAAAAGGAATTTCAAATACAAAACAAAAAAACAGCGAAATTTCTTACAATTCCTTCAGGGTCTCTGATGAAACCTGAAATGACCATATGTACAATGACAGCTGGATGTTGCATAAGGTTGGATACTTGGGACTGAGAGGATTGGTGAGATTGGGTGAGCAAATGCAGACCCTTTAAAGCAATAATGAGTGGCACCCTTTCCATGGGTCCCAACTCTCCAGGTTGAAGGGAATATTACTACAGCTATAACATGTACGGGAAACCTAGAGAATGGACACACTGTGAATACGAAAGGTCTCTAAAATTCAACTAATAGTCCCTCTCCTGGTGCTCTGGTTTGACTTTCCAACTGCTTTACTATCAATCTCCCAACTTGGAGAGACAGCACCTTTAACCTCCTGGTTCTCACAGGTTGCCAATTTGGCAGAGGATGAAAGGGAAGAGGGAGAACCAATGAGAGAGTAGCTGTTAGGCATTTGGACGGGAACATGTCCCTCTAATTTCCCGGCCGGAAGAAGAATTAACCAAAGTCTCAGCCACCCACCGAACACCAGTATAGGTCCTGAACCAAAGTTTGGACTTGCATTCAACTCACAAAAAACGAGTTGAAAAATGGAGCTCAGGGGAACAGCAATTCACAAACTGGCAGAGAAATATAGGACAACTATCGTCCAAATATCTGTTTAATGGAAGGCAACAAGGCGGACTTGAAAGCGAGGCAGAATAGCAGGAAACAGATTTCAAGAGGTATGTTGGAATCGCCTTTAAATCATAGGAAGAGGGGCACAGCTTCGACAATGATGCACTTGGCCAAAAAGGGCGTATTCCTTTTCCCCTGTATATATTCAGGAGAAAACGAATACGCCCTTTTTGGCCAACCAGCAAGCGGGCAATGCAAATCTGCACTACAAAGAATTATCACCTCCAACCAGTCAAAAGGGATATCTGCAAAATGTGTAAAAAGCAGAAAGGCAAGACAGCCCCTGGAGAACTGGGAACCTTGTTATGCTGATGGGCGGGACGTAAATTGACAACTGCCTCTCTGGAGGAGGGCATTGTGTTCCCCAAAACATGTAAACAACAGAGCTACAGAGCCAAGGGCACTTCCAGCCTAGTGAATACCTTGGGAAAACTGGAAATCAATAAGACAGAGCCACCCCCAAATTTAGGGCTGCACTGCTTAAAAGAACCTCAACTTGTGTACATCTTAAATATCCCAGGAAAGATAAAAATGGTTCAAGAAATTGGGGTACATATGTACGATGGAATATCCCTCAGCCATGAAATCAATGTCATAAGACCAGTAGCAGCAAAATGAGTGGATTTAGGTACGATGATTCTAAGTGAAATAAGTAACAGAGAAAAAGAAACTTATCATAAGATATCACGTATGAAGGTCCTGTAAACATGGCTACACATGAACTGAGTTAGGAAAGAGAACAGAGTCTCACATTTAGAAAACACTCTTATGCCTGCTTAAGGGGGAAGGAGAGGTGGGGTGATGCATAAACCCAGAGTTTGATATTAGTACATGAACCTTTCCAAAAATCAGATATGGAATAGACAAGACCTACCAATACCTCAGTGAAAGGCACTCAAAACCCCATATTACCTGCAGAGGAATATATCTGACTAGTAAGAATCTTATAACCTATTTATTGATATGTCTCCATGAGGCAATCAAGTGTTTCTAGAATGGCATAAACATGGCAGTGAGAATCAGCTCACACCCACTATAAAAAGGAATTTCAAACACACAAAAAAAAGAGTAAATTCTTTACAATTTCTTCAGGGTCTATGACGAAACCTGGAATGACCCTATCTACATCGACAGCGGGATGTGGCATAAGGCTGGACACTTCGGACTGAGAGGATTGGTGAGATTGGGTGAGCAAATGCAGACCCCTTAAAGCAATAATGTGTGGCACCCATTCCATGGGTCCCAACTCTCCAGGTTGAAGGGAATATTACTACAGCTATAACATGTACGGGAACCCTAGAGAAAGTACACTCTGTGAATACGAAAAGTTTCTAAAACTCAACTAATAGTCCCTCTGCTGGTGCTCTGGTTTGACTTTCCAAATGCTTTACTATCAATCTCCCAACTTGGAGAAACAGCCCCTTTAACCTCCTAGTTTGCCCAGGTTGCCAATTTGGCAGAGGATGAAAGGGAAGAGGGAGAATCGCGGAGAGATTAGCTGTTAGGCGTTTGGACGGTCAAATGTCACTCTAATTTCATGTCAGGAAGGAGAATTAACCAAAGAGTCAGCCAAGCACAGTAAACCAGTATAGGTCGTGAAGCAGTCTTTTGGACTTGCGATCAGCTCACAAAAACGAGTTCAAAAAAGGAGCTCAGGGGCACAGCAATTCACAAACAGGCAGAGTAATAAAGGACAACTATCATCCAAAAATCTGTTGAGTGAAGGCAACGAGGCAGACTTGAAAGCGAGGCAGAATAGCAGGAAACAGATTTCAAGACGTACGTTGGAATTGCCTTGAAAGAACAGGTAGAGGGCACAACTTTGTCAATGATGCACTTGGCCAAATAGGGCATATGCATTTTGTCCTGAATATAATCAGGAGAAATCACATATGCCCTTTTTCGCCAAGCAAGCAAGCGGGCAATGCAAATCTTCACTACAAAGAAGTATCACTTCCCACCGGTCAAAAGGGACATCCACAAAATTGGTAAAAACAAGAAAGGCAAGACAGGCCCTGGAGAACAGCGAGCTTTGTTATGCTGATGGGCGGGATGTAAATTGCCAACTGCCTCTCTGGAGGAGTGCATTGTGTTCCATAAAACAAGTAATCAACAGAGCTACAGAGCCAAGGGCACTTCCAGTATAGGGAATATAGATTGGGAAAACTGAAAATCAATAAGACAGAGCCACCCCAAAATTTAGGGCTGCACTGCTTACAAGAACCTCAACTTGGGTACACCTAAAGTATCCCAGGAAAGATAAAAATGGTTCAAAAAATTGTGGTACTTACGTATGATGGAATATCCCTCAGCCATGAAATCAATGTCATAAGACCAGTAGCAGCAAAATGAGTGGATTCAGGTATGATGACTCTAAGTGAAATAAGTCACACAGAAAAAGAAACTTATCATAAGATATCACTTATGAAGATCCTGTAAACATGGCTATACATGAACTGAGTTAGGAAAGAGAAGAGAGTCTCACATTTAGCAAACACGCCTATGCCAGCTTAAGGGGGAAGGAGAGGTCGGGAGATGCATAAAACCAGAATTTGATATAAGCACAGGTACCGTTCCAAAAACGAAGTATGGAATAGAAAAGACCTACACCTTCCTCAGTGAAAGGGACCCAAACCCCATATTTCCCCCAGAAAAATATATCTGACTAGTAAGAATCTTATAACCTATGTATTGATATGTCTCCGTAAGAGAACCAAAAATTTCTAGACTGGCATAATCATGGCAGTGAGAATCATCTCAAACCCACTATAAAAAGGAATTTCAAAAACAAAACAAAAAAACAGGGAAATGCTTTACAATTCCTTCAGGGTCTCTGATGAAACCTGAAATGACCCTATCTACAACGACAGCTGGATGTGGCATAAAGCTGGACACATGGGACTGAGAGGATTGGTGAGATAGGGTGAGCAAATGCAGACCCTTTGAAGCAATAATGCAAGGCACCCATTCCATGGGCTCCAACTATCCAGGTTGAAGGGAATATTCCTACAACTATTACATGTATGGGAAACCTAGAGAATGGACACACTGTGAATACGAAAGGTTTCTAAATCTCAACGAATAGTCCCTCTCCTGGTGCTCCGGTTTGACTTTCCAACTGCTTTACTATAAATCTCCCACCTTGTAGAGACAGCCCCTTTAACCTCGTGGTTCTCACAGGTTGCCAATTTGGCAGAGGATGAAAGGGAAGAGGGAGAACCAATGAGAGAGTAGCTGTTAGGCATTTGGACGGGCATATGTCATTCTAATTTCCCGGCAGGAAGAAGAATTAACCAAAGTTGAAGCCACCCACCGGGAACCAGTATAGGTCCTGAACCAAAATTTTGGACATGCGTTCAGCTCACAAAAAACGAGTTGAAAAATGGAGCTCAAAGGCACAGCAACTCACAAACTGGAAGAGTAATAAAGGACAACTATCATCCAAAAATCTGTAGAGGGAAGGCCACGAGGCAGACTTGAATGCGAGGCAGAATAGCAAGAAACAGATTTCAAGAGGTAAGTTGGAAACACCTGTAAAGCACAGGAAGAGGGGCAAAACTTCGACAATGATGCACTTGGCCAAAAAGGGCGTATGCATTTTCTCCTGAATATATGCAGGAGAAAACGCATACGACCTTTTTGGCCAAGCAAACAAGCGGGCAATGCAAATCTGCACTACAAAGAAGTATCAGTTCCCACCGCTCAAAAGGGACATCCACAAAATGTGTAAAACCAGAAAGGCAAGACAGGCCATGGAGAACAAGGGGCATTGTTATGCTGATGGGTGGGATGTAAATTGCCAACTGCCTCACTGGAGGAGTGCATTGTGTTCCCTAAAACAAGTAAACAAGAGAGCTACAGAGCCAAGGGCACTTCCAGTCTAGGGAATATACGTTGGGAAAACTGAAAATCAATAAGACAGTGCCACCCCCAAATTTAGGGCTGCACTGCTTACAAGAACCTCAACTTGGGTACACCTGAAATATCCCAGGAAAGATCAAAATGGTTCAAAAATCTGTGCTACTTACGTACGATGGAATATCCCTCAGCCATGAAATCAATGTCATAAGACCAGTAGCAGCAAAATGAGTGGATTCAGGTACGATGATTCTAAGTGAAATAAGTCACACAGAAAAAGAAGGTTAAAATAAGATATCACTTATGAAGATCTTGTAAACATGGCTACACATGAACTGAGTTAGGCAAGAGAACAGAGTCTCACATTTAGAAAACACTCTTATGCCTGCTTAAGGGGGAAGGAGAGGTGGGGTGATGAATAAAACCAGAGTTTGATATAAGCACAGGTACCATTCCCAAAACCAACTATGGGATAGACAAGACCTACCTATACCTTCCTCAGTGAAAGGGACTCAAAACCCCATATTTCCCGCAGAGGAATATATCTGACTAGTAAGAATCTTAAAACTTATGTATTGATATGTCTCCCAAAGGGAATCAAGTGTGTCTAGACTGGCATACACATGGCAGCGAGAATCAGCTCAAACCCACTATATAAAGGAATTTCAAAAACAAAACACAAAAACAGGGAAATTCTTTACAATTCCTTCAGGGTCTCTGATGAAACCTGGAATGACCCTGTATAAAATGACAGCTGGATGTCGCATAAGGCTGGACACTTGGGACTGAGAGGATTGGTGAGATTGGGTGAGCAAATGCAGACGCTTTAAAACAATAATGCATGGCACCCATTCCATGGGTCCCAACTCTCCAGGTTGACGGGAATATTACTACAGCTATAACATGTACGGGAAACCTAGAGAATGGACACAGAGTGAATACGAAAGGTTTCTAAAACTCAATGAAAATTCCCTCTCCTGGTGCTCCGGTTTGACTTTCCAACTGCTTTACTATCAATCTCCCAACTTGGAGAGACAGCCCCTTTAACCTCCTGGTTCTCACAGGTTGCCAATTTGACAGAGGATGAAAGGGAAGAGGGAGAACCAATGAGAGAGTAGCTGTTAGGCATTTGGACGGGCATATGTCACTCTAATTTCCCGGCAGGAAGAAGAATTACCAAAGTCTCAGCCACCCACCGGGAACTAGTATAGGTCCTGAACCAAAATTTTGCACATGCGTTCAGCTCACAAAAAACGAGTTTAAAAATGGAGCTCATGGACACAGCAATTCACAAACTGGCAGAGTAATAAAGGACAACTATCATCCAAAAATTTGTTGAGGGAAGGCAACGAGGCAGACTTGAAAGCGAGGCAGAATAGTAGGAAACAGATTTCAAGAGGTACGTTGGAATCACCTGTAAAGCACAGGAAGAGGGGCACAACTTCGACAATGGTGCACTTGGCCAAAAATGGCGTATGCATTTTCTCCTGAATATATGCAGGAGAAAACACATACGCACTTTGTGGCCTAGCAAGCAAGTGGGCAAGGAAATCTGCAATAAAAAGAAGTATCACTACGAACCAGTCAAAAGGGACATCCACAAAATGTGTAAAAACCAGAAAGGCAAGACAGGCCCTGGAGAACAGGGAGCCGTGTTATGCTGATGGGTGGGATGTAAATTGCCAGCTTCCTCACTGGAGGAGTGCATTGTGTTCCCTAAAACAAGTAAACAACAGAGCTACAGAGCCAAGGGCACTTCCAGTCTAGGGAATATACCTTGGGAAAACTGAAAATCAATAAGACAGAGCCACCCCCAAATTTAGGGCTGTACTGCTTACAAGAACCTCAACTTGGGTACACCTGAAATATCCCAGGAAAGATAAAAATGGTTCAAAAAAATGTGGTATTTACGTATGATGGAATATCCCTCAGCAATGAAATCAATGTCATAAGACCAGTAGCAGCAAAATGAGTGGATTCAGGTACGATGATTCTAAGTGAAATAAGTCACACAGAAAAAGAAGCTTATCATAAGATATCACTTATGAAGATCCTGTAAACATGGCCACACATGAACTGAGTTAGGAAAGAGTACAGAGTCTCACATTTAGAAAACACTCTTATGCCTGCTTAAGCGGGAAGGAGAGGTGGGGTTATGCATAAAACCAGAGTTTGATATAAGCACAGGTACCGTTCCAAAAACCAACTATGGAATAGACAAGACCTACCTATACCTTCCTCAGTGAAAGGGACTCAAAATCCCATATTTCCTTCAGAGGAATATATCTGACTAGTAAGAATCTTAAAACCTATGTATTGATATGTCTCCGTAAGGGAAAAAAATGTGTCTAGACTGGCATACACATTGCAGCGAGAATCAGCTCAAACCCATTATAAAAAGGAATTTCAAAAACAAAACAAAAAAAACAGGGAAATTCTTTACAATTCCTTCAGGGTCTCTGATGAAACCTGGGATGACCCTGTCTACAATGACAGCTGGATGTGGCATAAGGCTGGACACTTGGGACTGAGAGGTTTGGTGAGATTGGGTCAGCAAATGCAGACCCTTTAAAGCAATAATGCATGGCACCCATTCCATGGGTCCCAACTCTCCAGGTTGAAGGGAATATTACTACAGCTATAACAAGTACGGGAAACATAGAGAATGGACACACTGTGAATACGAAAGGTTTCTAAAACTCAACGAATAGTCCCTCTCCTGGTGCTCCGCGTTGACTTTCCAACAGCTTTACTATCAAACTCCCAACTTGGAGAGAGAGCCCCTTTAACCTCCTGGTTCGCACAGGTTGCCAATTTGGCAGAGGATGAAAGGGAAGTGGGAGAACCAATGAGAGAGTAGCTGTTAGGCATTTGGACGGGCACATGTCACTCTAATTTCATGGCAGGAAGAAGAATTAACCAAAGTCTCAACCACCTACCGGTAACCATTATAGGTCCTGAACCAAAATTTTGGACTTGCATTCAGCTCACAAAAAACGAGTTGAAAAATGGAGCTCAGCGACAGAGCAATTCACAAACTTGCAGAGTAATAAAGGCCAACTATCATCCAGAAATCTGTGAGGGAAGACAACGAAGCGGACTTGAAAGTGAGGCCGAATAGCAGGAAACAGATTTCAAGAGGTACGTTGGAATCGTCTGTAAAGCACAGGAAGAGGGGCACAACTTCCACAATGATGCACTTGTCCAAAAATGTGTATGCATTTTCTCCTGAATATATGAAGGAGAAAACGCATATGACCTTTTTGGCCAAGCAAGCAAGCGGGCAATGCAAATCTACACTACAAAGAAGTATCACTTCCCACCGGTCAATAGGGACATCCACAAAATGTGTAAATACCAGAAAGGCAAGACAGGCCCTGGAGAACACTGAGCCTTGTTATGCTGATGGGCGGGATATAAATTGCCAACTGCCTCACTGGAGGTGTGCACTGTGTTCCCTAAAACAAGTAAACAACAGAGATACAGAGCCAAGGGCACTTCCAGTCTAGGGAATATACCTTGGGAAAACTGAAAATCAATAAGATAGAGCCACACCCCAAATTTAGGGCTGCACTGCTAACAAGAACGTCAAATTTGATACCACTTAAATATCACAGGAAAGATAAAAATGTTTCAAAAAATTGTGGTACTTACGTACGATGGAGTATCCCTCAGCCATGAAATCAATGTCATAAGACCAGTAGCAGCAAAATGAGTGGATTCAGGTACGATGATTCTAAGTGAAATAAGTCACACAGAAAAAGAAGCTTATCATAAGATATCACGTATGAAGATACTGTAAACATGGCTACACATGAACTGAGTTAGGAAAGAGAACAGAGTCTCACATTTAGAAAACAATCTTATGCCTGTTTAAGAGGGATGGAGAGGTGGGGTGATGCATAAAACCAGAGTTTGATATAAGCACATGTACTGTTCCAAAAACCAAATATGGAATAGAGAAGACTTACACGATCCTCAGTGAAAGGGATTCAAAACCCCATATTTGCCGCAGAGGAATATATCTGACTAGTAAGAATCTTAAAACCTATGTATTGATATGTCTCCATAAGGGAATCAAGTGTGTCTAGACTGGCATACACATGGCAGCGAGAATCAGCTCAAACCCACTATAAAAAGGAATTTCAAAAACAAAACAAAAAAACAGGGAAATTCTTTACAATTCCTTCAGGGTCTCTGATGAAACCTGGAATGACCGTATCTACAACGACAGCTGGATGTGGCATAAGGCTGGACACATGGGACTGAGAGGATTGGTTTGATTGGGTGAGCAAACGCAGACCATTTAAAACAATAATGCATGGCACCCATTCCATGGGTCCCAACTCTCCAGGTTGAAGGGAATATTACTATAGCTATAACATGTATGGGAAACCTAGAGAATGGACACATTGTGAATACGAATGGTCTGTAAAACGCAACGAATAGTTCCTCTCCTGGTGCTCCAGTTTGAATTTCCAACCTCTTTACTATCAATCTCCCAACCTGGAGAGAGAGCACCTTTAACCTCCTGGTTCCCACAGGTTTCAAATGTGGCAGAGGATGAAAGGGAAGAGGGAGAACCAATGAGAGAGTAGCTGTTAGGCATTTGGATGGGCACATGTCACTCTAATTGCCCGGCAGGAAGAAAGATTATCCAAAGTCTCAGCCACTCACCGGGAAACAGTATATGTCCTGACCCAAAACTTTGGACTTGCATTCAGCTCTCAAAAAACGAGTTGAAAAATGGAGCTCAGGGGCAGAGCAATTGACAAACTGGCAGAGTAATAAAGGCCAACTATCGTCCAGAAATCTGTTGAGGGAAGGCAATGAAGTGGACTTGAAATTCAGGCTGAATAGCAGGAAACAGATTTCAAGATGTACGTTGGAATCGTCTGTAAAGCACAGGAAGAGGGGCACAACTTCGACAATGATGCACTTGGCCAAAAAGGGCATATGAATTTTCTCCTGAATATATGCAGGAGAAAACGCATACGCCCTTTTTGGCCAAGCAAGCAAGCGGGCAATGCAAATCTGGACTAAAAAGAAGTATCACTTCCCACCGTTCCAAAGTGACATCCACAAAATGGGTAAAAACCAGAAAGGCAAGACAGGCCTTGGAGAACAGGGAGCCTTGTTATGCTGATGGGCGGGATGTAAGTTGTCAACTGCCTCTCTGGAGGAGTGCATTGTGTTCCCTAAAACAAGTAAACAACAGAGCTACAGAGCCAAGAGCACTTCCAGTCTAGGGAATATACCTTGGGCAAACCGAAAATCAATAAGACAGAGCCAGTCCATAATTTAGGGCAGCACTTCTTACAAAAACCTCAACTTGTCTACACCTTAAATATCCCAGGAAAAATAAAAATGGTTAAAAAAATTGTGGTACTTACGTACGATGGAATATCCCCCAGCCATGAAATCAATGTCATAAGACCAGTAGCAGCAAAATGAGTGGATTCAGGTATGATGATTCTAAGTGAAATAAGTCACACAGAGAAAGAAACTTATCATAAGATATCACTTATGAAGTTCCTGTAAACATGCCTACACATGAACTGACTTAGGAAAGAAAAAAGAGTTTGACATTTAGAAAACATTCTTATGCCTGCTTAAGGGGGAAGGAAAGGTGGGGTGATGCATTAAACCAGATTTTGATATTAGTTCAGGTACCGTTCCAAAAACCAAATATGGAATAGACAAGAACTACACCTTCCTCAGTGAAAGGGACTCAACTCACCATATTCCATGCAGAGGGATATAACTTACTAGTCAGAATCTTAAAACCTATGTATTGATATGTCCCCATAATGGAATCAAGTGTGTCTAGACTGGCGTAAACATGGCAGTGAGAATCAGCTCAAACACACTATAAAATGGAATTTCAAAAAGAAAACAAAAAAAACAGCGAAATTCTTTTCAATTCCTTCAGGGTCTCTGATGAAACCTGGAATGACCCTATCTACAACGACTGCTGGATGTGGCATAAGGCTGGACACATGGGACTGAGAGGATTGGTGAGATTGGGTGAGCAAATGCAGACCATTTAAATCAATAATGCATGGCACCCATTCCATGGATCCCAACTCTCCAGGGTGAAGGGAATATTACTACAGCTATAACATGTACGGGAAACCTAGAGAATGGACACACTGTGAATACGAAAGGTCTCTAAAACTCAACAAATAGTCCCTCTCCTGGTGCTCCAGTTTGACTTTCCAACTGCTTTACTATCAATCTCCCAACCTGGAGAGACAGCCCCTTTAACCTCCTGTTTCACACAGGTTGCCAATTTGGCAGAGGATGAAACGGAAGAGTGAGAACAAATGAGAGAGTAGCTGTTAGGCATTTGGACGGGCACATGTCACTCTTGTTTCCCGGGAGGAAGGAGAATTAACTAAAGCCTCAGCCACCCACTGGGTACCAGTATAGGTCCTGAACCAAAATATTGGACTTGCGTTCAGCTCACAAAAAAACGGGTTAAATAATGGATCTCTGGAACACAGCAATTCACAAACAGGCAGAATAATAAAGGACAACTATCGTCCAAAAATCTGTTGATGGAAGGCAACGAAGTGGACTTGAATGCGAGGCAGAATAGCAGGAAACAGATTTTAACAGGTATGTTGGAATCGCCTTTAAAGCACAGAAAGATGGGCACAAATTCGACAATGATGCACTTGGCCAAAATGGGCGTATGTGTTTTCTCCTGAATATATTCAGCAGAAAACGCATACACCCTTTTTGGCCAAACAAGCAAGCGGGCAATGCAAATCTGCACTACAAAGAAGTATCACTTCCCACCGGTCAAAAGGGACCTCCACAAAATGGGTAAAAACCAGAAAGGCAAGACTGGTCCTGGAGAACAGGGAGCCGTGTTATGCTGATGGGCAGGATGTAAATTGCCAACTGCCTCTCTGGAGGAGTGCACTGTGTTCCCTAAAACAAATAAACAACAGAGCTACAGAGCCAAGGGCACTTCCAGTCTAGGGAATATACCTTGGGAAAACTGAAAATCAATAAGACAGTGCCACCCCCAAATTTAGGGCTGCACTGCTTACAAGAACCTCAACTTGGGTACACCTGAAATATCCCAGGAAAGATCAAAATGGTTCAAAAAACTGTGGTACTTACGTACGATGGAATATCCCTCAGCCATGAAATCAATGTCATAAGGCCAGTAGCAGCAAAATGAGTGGATTCAGGTACGATGATTCTAAGTGAAATAAGTCACACAGAAAAAGAAGCTTATCATAAGATATCACTTATGAAGATCCTGTAAACATGGCTACACATGAACTGAGTTAGGAAAGAGAACAGAGTCTCACATTTAGAAAACAATCTTATGCCTGCTTTAGAGGGAAGGAGAGGTGGGGTGATGCATAAAACCAGAGTTTTATATAAGCACATATACTGTTCCAAAAACCAAACATGGAATAGAGAAGACCTACACATTCCTCAGTGAAAGGGATACAAAACACCAAATTTCCCGCAGAGGAATATATCTGACTAGTAAGAATCTTAAAACCTATGTATTGATATGTCTCCATAAGGGAAACAAGTGTGTCTAGACTGGCATAAACATGGCAGTGAGAATCAGCTCAAACCCACTATAAAAAGGAATTTCAAAAACAAAACAAAAAAACAGGGAAATTCTTTACAATTCCTTCAGGGTCTCTGATGAAACCTGGAATGACCCTATGTACAACGACAGCTGGATATGGCATAAGGCTCGACACATGGGACTGAGAGGATTGGTGAGATTGGGTGAGCAAACGCAGACCCTTTAAAGCAATAATGCATGGCACCCATTCCATGGGTCCCAACTCTCCAGGTTGAAGGGAATATTACTATAGCTATAACATGTATGGGAAACCTAGAGAATGGACACATTGTGAATACGAATGGTCTGTAAAACGCAACGAATAGTCCCTCTCCTGGTGCTCCGGTTTGACTTTCCAACCTCTTTACTATCAATCTCCCAACCTGGAGAGAGAGCACCTTTAACCTCCTGTTTCGCACACGTGTCCAGTTTCGCAGAGAATGAATGGGAAGAGGGGGAACCAATGAGAGAGTAGCTATTAGGCATTAGGACGGGGATATGTCACTCTTATTTCCCAGGAGGAAGAAGAATTGACCGAAGTCTCAGCCACCCACCGGGAACAATTATAGGTCCTGAACCAAAATATAGGACTGGCGTTCAGCTCACAAAAAAACGAGTTAAAAAATGGAGTTATAGGGCAGAGCAATTCACAAACTGGCAGAGTAATAAAGGACAACTATCATCCAAAAATCTGTTAAGGGAAGGCAACGAGGTGAACTTGAAAGTGAGGCAGAATAGCAGGAAACACATTCCAAGAGGTACGTTGGAATCGCCTTTAAAGCACAGGAAGAGGGGCACAACTTCGACAATGATGCACTTGTCCAAAAAGGGCGTATGCGTTTTCTCCTGAGTATATTCAGGAGAAAACGCATACGCCCTTTTTGGCCAAGCAAGCAAGCGGACAATGTAAGTATGCACTACAAAGAAGTATCACTTCCCACCGGTCCAAAGGGACATCCACAAAAAGGGTAAAATCCAGAATTTTATGACAGGCCCTTGAGAACAGGGAGCCATTTTATGCTGTTGGGCGGGATGTAAATTGCCAACTGCCTCTCTGGAGGAGTGCATTGTGTTCCCTAAACAAGTAAACAACAGAGCTACAGAGCCAAGGACACTTCCAGTCTAGGGAATATACCTAGGGAAACCTGAAAATCAATAAGACAGAGCCACCCCAAAATTTAGGGCTGCACTGCTTACAAGAACCTCAAATTGGGTTCACCTTAAATATTCCAGGAAATATAAAAATGGTTCAAAAAATTTTGGTACTTACGTACGATGGAATATCCATCAGCCAAGAAATCAATGTCTTAAGACCAGTAGCAGCAAAATGACTGGATTCAGGTACGATGATTCTAAGTGAAATAAGTCACACAGAAAAAGAACCGTATCATAAGATATCACTTATGAAGATCCTGTAAACATGGCTACACATGAACTGAGTTAGGAAAGAGAACAGAGTCTCACATTTAGAAAACACTCTTAGGCCTGCTTAAGGGGGAAGGAGAGGTGGGGTGATGCATAAAAGCAGAGATTGATATAAGCACAGGTACCGTTCCAGAAACCAACTATGGAATAGACAAGACCTACACCTTCCTCAGGGAAAGGGACTCAAACCCCATATTTCCCGCAGAGGAATATATTTGACTAGTAAGAATCTTAAAACCTATGTATTGATATGTCTCTGTAAGGGAATCAAGTGTTTCTAGACAGGCATAATCATGACAGCGAGAATCAGCTCAAACGCACTATAAAAAAGAATATCAAAAACAAAACAAAAAAAACAGGGACATTCTTTACAATTCCTTCAGGGTCTCTGATGAAACCTGGAATGACCCTATCTACAACGACAGCTGGATGTGGCATAAGGCTGGACACATGGGACAGAGAGGGTTGGTAAGATTGGGTGAGCAAAGGCAGACCATTTAAAGCAATAATGCATGGCACCCATTCCATGGGTCCCAACTCTCCAGGGTGAAGGGAATATTACTACAGCTATAACATGTATGGGAAACCTAGAGAATGGACACACTGTGAATACAAAAGGTCTCTAATACTCAACGAATAGAACCTCTCGTGGTGCTACGCTTTGACTTTTCAACTGCTTTACTATCAATCTCCCAGCTTGGAGAGACTGCACTTTTAACCTCCTGGTTCTCACAGGTTGCCAATTTGGCAGAGGATGAAAGGGAAGTGGGAGAACCAATGAGAGAGTAGCTGTTAGGCATTTGGACGGGCACATGTTATTCTTATTTCCCGGAGGAAGAAGAATTAACTAAAGTCTCAGCCACCCACTGGGAACCAGTATAGGTCCTGAACCAAAATATTGGACTTGCGTTCAGCTCACAAAAAACAAGTTAAGTAATTGAGCTCAGGGGCAAAGCAATTCACAAACTGGCAGAGTAATAAAGGAAAACTATCGTCCAAAAATCTGTTGAGGGAAGGCAACGAGGCGGACTTGAAAGCGAGGCAGAATAGCAGGAAACACATTCCAAGAGGTACGTTGGAATCGCCTTTAAAGCACAGGAAGAGGGGCACAACTTCGACAATGATGCACTTGTCCAAAAAGGGCGTATGCGTTTTCTCCTGAGTATATTCAGGAGAAAACGCATACGCCCTTTTTGGCCAAGCAAGCAAGCGGACAATGTAAGTATGCACTACAAAGAAGTATCACTTCCCACCGGTCCAAAGGGACATCCACAAAAAGGGTAAAAACCAGAATTTTAAGACAGGCCCTTGAGAACAGGGAGCCATTTTATGCTGTTGGGTGGGATGTAAATTGCCAACTGCCTCTCTGGAGGAGTGCATTGTGTTCCCTAAACAAGTAAACAACAGAGCTACAGAGCCAAGGACACTTCCAGTCTAGGGAATATACCTAGGGAAACCTGAAAATCAATAAGACAGAGCCACCCCAAAATTTAGGGCTGCACTGCTTACAAGAACCTCAAATTGGGTTCACCTTAAATATTCCAGGAAATATAAAAATGGTTCAAAAAATTTTGGTACTTACGTACGATGGAATATCCATCAGCCAAGAAATCAATGTCTTAAGACCAGTAGCAGCAAAATGACTGGATTCAGGTACGATGATTCTAAGTGAAATAAGTCACACAGAAAAAGAACCGTATCATAAGATATCACTTATGAAGATCCTGTAAACATGGCTACACATGAACTGAGTTAGGAAAGAGAACAGAGTCTCACATTTAGAAAACACTCTTAGGCCTGCTTAAGGGGGAAGGAGAGGTGGGGTGATTCATAAAAGCAGAGATTGATATAAGCACAGGTACCATTCCAGAAACCAACTATGGAATAGACAAGACCTACACCTTCCTCAGGGAAAGGGACTCAAACCCCATATTTCCCGCAGAGGAATATATTTGACTAGTAAGAATCTTAAAACCTATGTATTGATATGTCTCTGTAAGGGAATCAAGTGTTTCTAGACAGGCATAATCATGACAGCGAGAATCAGCTCAAACGCACTATAAAAAAGAATATCAAAAACAAAACAAAAAAAACAGGGACATTCTTTACAATTCCTTCAGGGTCTCTGATGAAACCTGGAATGACCCTATCTACAACGACAGCTGGATGTGGCATAAGGCTGGACACATGGGACAGAGAGGGTTGGTAAGATTGGGTGAGCAAAGGCAGACCCTTTAAAGCAATAATGCATGGCACCCATTCCATGGGTCCCAACTCTCCAGGGTGTAGGGAATATTACTACAGCTATAACATGTATGGGAAACCTAGAGAATGGACACACTGTGAATACAAAAGGTCTCTAAAACTCAACGAATAGAACCTCTCGTGGTGCTACGCTTTGACTTTTCAACTGCTTTACTATCAATCTCCCAGCTTGGAGAGACAGCACTTTTAACCTCCTGGTTCTCACAGGTTGCCAATTTGGCAGAGGATGAAAGGGAAGTGGGAGAACCAATGAGAGAGTAGCTGTTAGGCATTTGGACGGGCACATGTTATTCTTATTTCCCGGAGGAAGAAGAATTAACTAAAGTCTCAGCCACCCACTGGGAAGCAGTATAGGTCCTGAACCAAAATATTGGACTTGCGTTCAGCTCACAAAAAACAAGTTAAATAATTGAGCTCAGGGGCAAAGCAATTCACAAACTGGCAGAGTAATAAAGGACAACTATCGTCCAAAAATCTGTTGAGGGAAGGCAACGAGGCGGACTTGAAAGTGAGGCAGAATAGCAGGAAACAGATTTCAAGAGGTACGTTGGAATCGCCTTTAAAGCACAGGAAGAGGGGCACAACTTCGACAATGATGCACTTGGCCAAAAAGGGCGTATGCATCTTCAGGAGAAAACACATACACGCTTTTTGGCCAAGCAAGCAAGCGGGCAATGCAAATCTGCACTACAAAGAAGTATCACTTCCCACCGGTCAAAAGGGACCTCCACAAAATGGGTAAAAACCAGAAAGGCAAGACTGGTCCTGGAGAACAGGGAGCCGTGTTATGCTGATGGGCAGGATGTAAATTGCCAACTGCCTCTCTGGAGGAGTGCACTGTGTTCCCTAAAACAAATAAACAACAGAGCTACAGAGCCAAGGGCACTTCCAGTCTAGGGAATATACCTTGGGAAAACTGAAAATCAATAAGACAGTGCCACCCCCTAATTTAGGGCTGCACTGCTTACAAGAACCTCAACTTGGGTACACCTGAAATATCCCAGGAAAGATCAAAATGGTTCAAAAAACTGTGGTACTTACGTACGATGGAATATCCCTCAGCCATGAAATCAATGTCATAAGGCCAGTAGCAGCAAAATGAGTGGATTCAGGTACGATGATTCTAAGTGAAATAAGTCACACAGAAAAAGAAGCTTATCATAAGATATCACTTATGAAGATCCTGTAAACATGGCTACACATGAACTGAGTTAGGAAAGAGAACAGAGTCTCACATTTAGAAAACAATCTTATGCCTGCTTTAGAGGGAAGGAGAGGTGGGGTGATGCATAAAACCAGAGTTTTATATAAGCACATATACTGTTCCAAAAACCAAACATGGAATAGAGAAGACCTACACATTCCTCAGTGAAAGGGATACAAAACACCAAATTTCCCGCAGAGGAATATATCTGACTAGTAAGAATCTTAAAACCTATGTATTGATATGTCTCCATAAGGGAAACAAGTGTGTCTAGACTGGCATAAACATGGCAGTGAGAATCAGCTCAAACCCACTATAAAAAGGAATTTCAAAAACAAAACAAAAAAACAGGGAAATTCTTTACAATTCCTTCAGGGTCTCTGATGAAACCTGGAATGACCCTATGTACAACGACAGCTGGATATGGCATAAGGCTCGACACATGGGACTGAGAGGATTGGTGAGATTGGGTGAGCAAACGCAGACCCTTTAAAGCAATAATGCATGGCACCCATTCCATGGGTCCCAACTCTCCAGGTTGAAGGGAATATTACTATAGCTATAACATGTATGGGAAACCTAGAGAATGGACACATTGTGAATACGAATGGTCTGTAAAACGCAACGAATAGTCCCTCTCCTGGTGCTCCGGTTTGACTTTCCAACCTCTTTACTATCAATCTCCCAACCTGGAGAGAGAGCACCTTTAACCTCCTGTTTCGCACAGGTGGCCAGTTTCGCAGAGAATGAATGGGAAGAGGGGGAACCAATGAGAGAGTAGCTATTAGGCATTAGGACGGGGATATGTCACTCTTATTTCCCAGGAGGAAGAAGAATTGACCGAAGTCTCAGCCACCCACCGGGAACAATTATAGGTCCTGAACCAAAATATAGGACTGGCGTTCAGCTCACAAAAAAACGAGTTAAAAAATGGAGTTATAGGGCAGAGCAATTCACAAACTGGCAGAGTAATAAAGGACAACTATCATCCAAAAATCTGTTAAGGGAAGGCAACGAGGTGAACTTGAAAGTGAGGCAGAATAGCAGGAAACACATTCCAAGAGGTACGTTGGAATCGCCTTTAAAGCACAGGAAGAGGGGCACAACTTCGACAATGATGCACTTGTCCAAAAAGGGCGTATGCGTTTTCTCCTGAGTATATTCAGGAGAAAATGCATACGCCCTTTTTGGCCAAGCAAGCAAGCGGACAATGTAAGTATGCACTACAAAGAAGTATCACTTCCCACCGGTCCAAAGGGACATCCACAAAAAGGGTAAAATCCAGAATTTTATGACAGGCCCTTGAGAACAGGGAGCCATTTTATGCTGTTGGGCGGGATGTAAATTGCCAACTGCCTCTCTGGAGGAGTGCATTGTGTTCCCTAAACAAGTAAACAACAGAGCTACAGAGCCAAGGACACTTCCAGTCTAGGGAATATACCTAGGGAAACCTGAAAATCAATAAGACAGAGCCACCCCAAAATTTAGGGCTGCACTGCTTACAAGAACCTCAAATTGGGTTCACCTTAAATATTCCAGGAAATATAAAAATGGTTCAAAAAATTTTGGTACTTACGTACGATGGAATATCCATCAGCCAAGAAATCAATGTCTTAAGACCAGTAGCAGCAAAATGACTGGATTCAGGTACGATGATTCTAAGTGAAATAAGTCACACAGAAAAAGAACCGTATCATAAGATATCACTTATGAAGATCCTGTAAACATGGCTACACATGAACTGAGTTAGGAAAGAGAACAGAGTCTCACATTTAGAAAACACTCTTAGGCCTGCTTAAGGGGGAAGGAGAGGTGGGGTGATGCATAAAAGCAGAGATTGATATAAGCACAGGTACCGTTCCAGAAACCAACTATGGAATAGACAAGACCTACACCTTCCTCAGGGAAAGGGACTCAAACCCCATATTTCCCGCAGAGGAATATATTTGACTAGTAAGAATCTTAAAACCTATGTATTGATATGTCTCTGTAAGGGAATCAAGTGTTTCTAGACAGGCATAATCATGACAGCGAGAATCAGCTCAAACGCACTATAAAAAAGAATATCAAAAACAAAACAAAAAAAACAGGGACATTCTTTACAATTCCTTCAGGGTCTCTGATGAAACCTGGAATGACCCTATCTACAACGACAGCTGGATGTGGCATAAGGCTGGACACATGGGACAGAGAGGGTTGGTAAGATTGGGTGAGCAAAGGCAGACCATTTAAAGCAATAATGCATGGCACCCATTCCATGGGTCCCAACTCTCCAGGGTGAAGGGAATATTACTACAGCTATAACATGTATGGGAAACCTAGAGAATGGACACACTGTGAATACAAAAGGTCTCTAATACTCAACGAATAGAACCTCTCGTGGTGCTACGCTTTGACTTTTCAACTGCTTTACTATCAATCTCCCAGCTTGGAGAGACTGCACTTTTAACCTCCTGGTTCTCACAGGTTGCCAATTTGGCAGAGGATGAAAGGGAAGTGGGAGAACCAATGAGAGAGTAGCTGTTAGGCATTTGGACGGGCACATGTTATTCTTATTTCCCGGAGGAAGAAGAATTAACTAAAGTCTCAGCCACCCACTGGGAACCAGTATAGGTCCTGAACCAAAATATTGGACTTGCGTTCAGCTCACAAAAAACAAGTTAAGTAATTGAGCTCAGGGGCAAAGCAATTCACAAACTGGCAGAGTAATAAAGGAAAACTATCGTCCAAAAATCTGTTGAGGGAAGGCAACGAGGCGGACTTGAAAGCGAGGCAGAATAGCAGGAAACACATTCCAAGAGGTACGTTGGAATCGCCTTTAAAGCACAGGAAGAGGGGCACAACTTCGACAATGATGCACTTGGCCAAAAAGGGCGTATGCATCTTCAGGAGAAAACACATACACGCTTTTTGGCCAAGCAAGCAAGCGGGCAATGCAAATCTGCACTACAAAGAAGTATCACTTCCCACCGGTCAAAAGGGACCTCCACAAAATGGGTAAAAACCAGAAAGGCAAGACTGGTCCTGGAGAACAGGGAGCCGTGTTATGCTGATGGGCAGGATGTAAATTGCCAACTGCCTCTCTGGAGGAGTGCACTGTGTTCCCTAAAACAAATAAACAACAGAGCTACAGAGCCAAGGGCACTTCCAGTCTAGGGAATATACCTTGGGAAAACTGAAAATCAATAAGACAGTGCCACCCCCTAATTTAGGGCTGCACTGCTTACAAGAACCTCAACTTGGGTACACCTGAAATATCCCAGGAAAGATCAAAATGGTTCAAAAAACTGTGGTACTTACGTACGATGGAATATCCCTCAGCCATGAAATCAATGTCATAAGGCCAGTAGCAGCAAAATGAGTGGATTCAGGTACGATGATTCTAAGTGAAATAAGTCACACAGAAAAAGAAGCTTATCATAAGATATCACTTATGAAGATCCTGTAAACATGGCTACACATGAACTGAGTTAGGAAAGAGAACAGAGTCTCACATTTAGAAAACAATCTTATGCCTGCTTTAGAGGGAAGGAGAGGTGGGGTGATGCATAAAACCAGAGTTTTATATAAGCACATATACTGTTCCAAAAACCAAACATGGAATAGAGAAGACCTACACATTCCTCAGTGAAAGGGATACAAAACACCAAATTTCCCGCAGAGGAATATATCTGACTAGTAAGAATCTTAAAACCTATGTATTGATATGTCTCCATAAGGGAAACAAGTGTGTCTAGACTGGCATAAACATGGCAGTGAGAATCAGCTCAAACCCACTATAAAAAGGAATTTCAAAAACAAAACAAAAAAACAGGGAAATTCTTTACAATTCCTTCAGGGTCTCTGATGAAACCTGGAATGACCCTATGTACAACGACAGCTGGATATGGCATAAGGCTCGACACATGGGACTGAGAGGATTGGTGAGATTGGGTGAGCAAACGCAGACCCTTTAAAGCAATAATGCATGGCACCCATTCCATGGGTCCCAACTCTCCAGGTTGAAGGGAATATTACTATAGCTATAACATGTATGGGAAACCTAGAGAATGGACACATTGTGAATACGAATGGTCTGTAAAACGCAACGAATAGTCCCTCTCCTGGTGCTCCGGTTTGACTTTCCAACCTCTTTACTATCAATCTCCCAACCTGGAGAGAGAGCACCTTTAACCTCCTGTTTCGCACACGTGTCCAGTTTCGCAGAGAATGAATGGGAAGAGGGGGAACCAATGAGAGAGTAGCTATTAGGCATTAGGACGGGGATATGTCACTCTTATTTCCCAGGAGGAAGAAGAATTGACCGAAGTCTCAGCCACCCACCGGGAACAATTATAGGTCCTGAACCAAAATATAGGACTGGCGTTCAGCTCACAAAAAAACGAGTTAAAAAATGGAGTTATAGGGCAGAGCAATTCACAAACTGGCAGAGTAATAAAGGACAACTATCATCCAAAAATCTGTTAAGGGAAGGCAACGAGGTGAACTTGAAAGTGAGGCAGAATAGCAGGAAACACATTCCAAGAGGTACGTTGGAATCGCCTTTAAAGCACAGGAAGAGGGGCACAACTTCGACAATGATGCACTTGTCCAAAAAGGGCGTATGCGTTTTCTCCTGAGTATATTCAGGAGAAAACGCATACGCCCTTTTTGGCCAAGCAAGCAAGCGGACAATGTAAGTATGCACTACAAAGAAGTATCACTTCCCACCGGTCCAAAGGGACATCCACAAAAAGGGTAAAATCCAGAATTTTATGACAGGCCCTTGAGAACAGGGAGCCATTTTATGCTGTTGGGCGGGATGTAAATTGCCAACTGCCTCTCTGGAGGAGTGCATTGTGTTCCCTAAACAAGTAAACAACAGAGCTACAGAGCCAAGGACACTTCCAGTCTAGGGAATATACCTAGGGAAACCTGAAAATCAATAAGACAGAGCCACCCCAAAATTTAGGGCTGCACTGCTTACAAGAACCTCAAATTGGGTTCACCTTAAATATTCCAGGAAATATAAAAATGGTTCAAAAAATTTTGGTACTTACGTACGATGGAATATCCATCAGCCAAGAAATCAATGTCTTAAGACCAGTAGCAGCAAAATGACTGGATTCAGGTACGATGATTCTAAGTGAAATAAGTCACACAGAAAAAGAACCGTATCATAAGATATCACTTATGAAGATCCTGTAAACATGGCTACACATGAACTGAGTTAGGAAAGAGAACAGAGTCTCACATTTAGAAAACACTCTTAGGCCTGCTTAAGGGGGAAGGAGAGGTGGGGTGATGCATAAAAGCAGAGATTGATATAAGCACAGGTACCGTTCCAGAAACCAACTATGGAATAGACAAGACCTACACCTTCCTCAGGGAAAGGGACTCAAACCCCATATTTCCCGCAGAGGAATATATTTGACTAGTAAGAATCTTAAAACCTATGTATTGATATGTCTCTGTAAGGGAATCAAGTGTTTCTAGACAGGCATAATCATGACAGCGAGAATCAGCTCAAACGCACTATAAAAAAGAATATCAAAAACAAAACAAAAAAAACAGGGACATTCTTTACAATTCCTTCAGGGTCTCTGATGAAACCTGGAATGACCCTATCTACAACGACAGCTGGATGTGGCATAAGGCTGGACACATGGGACAGAGAGGGTTGGTAAGATTGGGTGAGCAAAGGCAGACCATTTAAAGCAATAATGCATGGCACCCATTCCATGGGTCCCAACTCTCCAGGGTGAAGGGAATATTACTACAGCTATAACATGTATGGGAAACCTAGAGAATGGACACACTGTGAATACAAAAGGTCTCTAATACTCAACGAATAGAACCTCTCGTGGTGCTACGCTTTGACTTTTCAACTGCTTTACTATCAATCTCCCAGCTTGGAGAGACTGCACTTTTAACCTCCTGGTTCTCACAGGTTGCCAATTTGGCAGAGGATGAAAGGGAAGTGGGAGAACCAATGAGAGAGTAGCTGTTAGGCATTTGGACGGGCACATGTTATTCTTATTTCCCGGAGGAAGAAGAATTAACTAAAGTCTCAGCCACCCACTGGGAACCAGTATAGGTCCTGAACCAAAATATTGGACTTGCGTTCAGCTCACAAAAAACAAGTTAAGTAATTGAGCTCAGGGGCAAAGCAATTCACAAACTGGCAGAGTAATAAAGGAAAACTATCGTCCAAAAATCTGTTGAGGGAAGGCAACGAGGCGGACTTGAAAGCGAGGCAGAATAGCAGGAAACACATTCCAAGAGGTACGTTGGAATCGCCTTTAAAGCACAGGAAGAGGGGCACAACTTCGACAATGATGCACTTGTCCAAAAAGGGCGTATGCGTTTTCTCCTGAGTATATTCAGGAGAAAACGCATACGCCCTTTTTGGCCAAGCAAGCAAGCGGACAATGTAAGTATGCACTACAAAGAAGTATCACTTCCCACCGGTCCAAAGGGACATCCACAAAAAGGGTAAAAACCAGAATTTTAAGACAGGCCCTTGAGAACAGGGAGCCATTTTATGCTGTTGGGTGGGATGTAAATTGCCAACTGCCTCTCTGGAGGAGTGCATTGTGTTCCCTAAACAAGTAAACAACAGAGCTACAGAGCCAAGGACACTTCCAGTCTAGGGAATATACCTAGGGAAACCTGAAAATCAATAAGACAGAGCCACCCCAAAATTTAGGGCTGCACTGCTTACAAGAACCTCAAATTGGGTTCACCTTAAATATTCCAGGAAATATAAAAATGGTTCAAAAAATTTTGGTACTTACGTACGATGGAATATCCATCAGCCAAGAAATCAATGTCTTAAGACCAGTAGCAGCAAAATGACTGGATTCAGGTACGATGATTCTAAGTGAAATAAGTCACACAGAAAAAGAACCGTATCATAAGATATCACTTATGAAGATCCTGTAAACATGGCTACACATGAACTGAGTTAGGAAAGAGAACAGAGTCTCACATTTAGAAAACACTCTTAGGCCTGCTTAAGGGGGAAGGAGAGGTGGGGTGATTCATAAAAGCAGAGATTGATATAAGCACAGGTACCATTCCAGAAACCAACTATGGAATAGACAAGACCTACACCTTCCTCAGGGAAAGGGACTCAAACCCCATATTTCCCGCAGAGGAATATATTTGACTAGTAAGAATCTTAAAACCTATGTATTGATATGTCTCTGTAAGGGAATCAAGTGTTTCTAGACAGGCATAATCATGACAGCGAGAATCAGCTCAAACGCACTATAAAAAAGAATATCAAAAACAAAACAAAAAAAACAGGGACATTCTTTACAATTCCTTCAGGGTCTCTGATGAAACCTGGAATGACCCTATCTACAACGACAGCTGGATGTGGCATAAGGCTGGACACATGGGACAGAGAGGGTTGGTAAGATTGGGTGAGCAAAGGCAGACCCTTTAAAGCAATAATGCATGGCACCCATTCCATGGGTCCCAACTCTCCAGGGTGAAGGGAATATTACTACAGCTATAACATGTATGGGAAACCTAGAGAATGGACACACTGTGAATACAAAAGGTCTCTAAAACTCAACGAATAGAACCTCTCGTGGTGCTACGCTTTGACTTTTCAACTGCTTTACTATCAATCTCCCAGCTTGGAGAGACAGCACTTTTAACCTCCTGGTTCTCACAGGTTGCCAATTTGGCAGAGGATGAAAGGGAAGTGGGAGAACCAATGAGAGAGTAGCTGTTAGGCATTTGGACGGGCACATGTTATTCTTATTTCCCGGAGGAAGAAGAATTAACTAAAGTCTCAGCCACCCACTGGGAAGCAGTATAGGTCCTGAACCAAAATATTGGACTTGCGTTCAGCTCACAAAAAACAAGTTAAATAATTGAGCTCAGGGGCAAAGCAATTCACAAACTGGCAGAGTAATAAAGGACAACTATCGTCCAAAAATCTGTTGAGGGAAGGCAACGAGGCGGACTTGAAAGTGAGGCAGAATAGCAGGAAACAGATTTCAAGAGGTACGTTGGAATCGCCTTTAAAGCACAGGAAGAGGGGCACAACTTCGACAATGATGCACTTGGCCAAAAAGGGCGTATGCATCTTCAGGAGAAAACACATACACGCTTTTTGGCCAAGCAAGCAAGCGGGCAATGCAAATCTGCACTACAAAGAAGTATCACTTCCCACCGGTCAAAAGGGACCTCCACAAAATGGGTAAAAACCAGAAAGGCAAGACTGGTCCTGGAGAACAGGGAGCCGTGTTATGCTGATGGGCAGGATGTAAATTGCCAACTGCCTCTCTGGAGGAGTGCACTGTGTTCCCTAAAACAAATAAACAACAGAGCTACAGAGCCAAGGGCACTTCCAGTCTAGGGAATATACCTTGGGAAAACTGAAAATCAATAAGACAGTGCCACCCCCTAATTTAGGGCTGCACTGCTTACAAGAACCTCAACTTGGGTACACCTGAAATATCCCAGGAAAGATCAAAATGGTTCAAAAAACTGTGGTACTTACGTACGATGGAATATCCCTCAGCCATGAAATCAATGTCATAAGGCCAGTAGCAGCAAAATGAGTGGATTCAGGTACGATGATTCTAAGTGAAATAAGTCACACAGAAAAAGAAGCTTATCATAAGATATCACTTATGAAGATCCTGTAAACATGGCTACACATGAACTGAGTTAGGAAAGAGAACAGAGTCTCACATTTAGAAAACAATCTTATGCCTGCTTTAGAGGGAAGGAGAGGTGGGGTGATGCATAAAACCAGAGTTTTATATAAGCACATATACTGTTCCAAAAACCAAACATGGAATAGAGAAGACCTACACATTCCTCAGTGAAAGGGATACAAAACACCAAATTTCCCGCAGAGGAATATATCTGACTAGTAAGAATCTTAAAACCTATGTATTGATATGTCTCCATAAGGGAAACAAGTGTGTCTAGACTGGCATAAACATGGCAGTGAGAATCAGCTCAAACCCACTATAAAAAGGAATTTCAAAAACAAAACAAAAAAACAGGGAAATTCTTTACAATTCCTTCAGGGTCTCTGATGAAACCTGGAATGACCCTATGTACAACGACAGCTGGATATGGCATAAGGCTCGACACATGGGACTGAGAGGATTGGTGAGATTGGGTGAGCAAACGCAGACCCTTTAAAGCAATAATGCATGGCACCCATTCCATGGGTCCCAACTCTCCAGGTTGAAGGGAATATTACTATAGCTATAACATGTATGGGAAACCTAGAGAATGGACACATTGTGAATACGAATGGTCTGTAAAACGCAACGAATAGTCCCTCTCCTGGTGCTCCGGTTTGACTTTCCAACCTCTTTACTATCAATCTCCCAACCTGGAGAGAGAGCACCTTTAACCTCCTGTTTCGCACAGGTGGCCAGTTTCGCAGAGAATGAATGGGAAGAGGGGGAACCAATGAGAGAGTAGCTATTAGGCATTAGGACGGGGATATGTCACTCTTATTTCCCAGGAGGAAGAAGAATTGACCGAAGTCTCAGCCACCCACCGGGAACAATTATAGGTCCTGAACCAAAATATAGGACTGGCGTTCAGCTCACAAAAAAACGAGTTAAAAAATGGAGTTATAGGGCAGAGCAATTCACAAACTGGCAGAGTAATAAAGGACAACTATCATCCAAAAATCTGTTAAGGGAAGGCAACGAGGTGAACTTGAAAGTGAGGCAGAATAGCAGGAAACACATTCCAAGAGGTACGTTGGAATCGCCTTTAAAGCACAGGAAGAGGGGCACAACTTCGACAATGATGCACTTGTCCAAAAAGGGCGTATGCGTTTTCTCCTGAGTATATTCAGGAGAAAATGCATACGCCCTTTTTGGCCAAGCAAGCAAGCGGACAATGTAAGTATGCACTACAAAGAAGTATCACTTCCCACCGGTCCAAAGGGACATCCACAAAAAGGGTAAAATCCAGAATTTTATGACAGGCCCTTGAGAACAGGGAGCCATTTTATGCTGTTGGGCGGGATGTAAATTGCCAACTGCCTCTCTGGAGGAGTGCATTGTGTTCCCTAAACAAGTAAACAACAGAGCTACAGAGCCAAGGACACTTCCAGTCTAGGGAATATACCTAGGGAAACCTGAAAATCAATAAGACAGAGCCACCCCAAAATTTAGGGCTGCACTGCTTACAAGAACCTCAAATTGGGTTCACCTTAAATATTCCAGGAAATATAAAAATGGTTCAAAAAATTTTGGTACTTACGTACGATGGAATATCCATCAGCCAAGAAATCAATGTCTTAAGACCAGTAGCAGCAAAATGACTGGATTCAGGTACGATGATTCTAAGTGAAATAAGTCACACAGAAAAAGAACCGTATCATAAGATATCACTTATGAAGATCCTGTAAACATGGCTACACATGAACTGAGTTAGGAAAGAGAACAGAGTCTCACATTTAGAAAACACTCTTAGGCCTGCTTAAGGGGGAAGGAGAGGTGGGGTGATGCATAAAAGCAGAGATTGATATAAGCACAGGTACCGTTCCAGAAACCAACTATGGAATAGACAAGACCTACACCTTCCTCAGGGAAAGGGACTCAAACCCCATATTTCCCGCAGAGGAATATATTTGACTAGTAAGAATCTTAAAACCTATGTATTGATATGTCTCTGTAAGGGAATCAAGTGTTTCTAGACAGGCATAATCATGACAGCGAGAATCAGCTCAAACGCACTATAAAAAAGAATATCAAAAACAAAACAAAAAAAACAGGGACATTCTTTACAATTCCTTCAGGGTCTCTGATGAAACCTGGAATGACCCTATCTACAACGACAGCTGGATGTGGCATAAGGCTGGACACATGGGACAGAGAGGGTTGGTAAGATTGGGTGAGCAAAGGCAGACCATTTAAAGCAATAATGCATGGCACCCATTCCATGGGTCCCAACTCTCCAGGGTGAAGGGAATATTACTACAGCTATAACATGTATGGGAAACCTAGAGAATGGACACACTGTGAATACAAAAGGTCTCTAATACTCAACGAATAGAACCTCTCGTGGTGCTACGCTTTGACTTTTCAACTGCTTTACTATCAATCTCCCAGCTTGGAGAGACTGCACTTTTAACCTCCTGGTTCTCACAGGTTGCCAATTTGGCAGAGGATGAAAGGGAAGTGGGAGAACCAATGAGAGAGTAGCTGTTAGGCATTTGGACGGGCACATGTTATTCTTATTTCCCGGAGGAAGAAGAATTAACTAAAGTCTCAGCCACCCACTGGGAACCAGTATAGGTCCTGAACCAAAATATTGGACTTGCGTTCAGCTCACAAAAAACAAGTTAAGTAATTGAGCTCAGGGGCAAAGCAATTCACAAACTGGCAGAGTAATAAAGGAAAACTATCGTCCAAAAATCTGTTGAGGGAAGGCAACGAGGCGGACTTGAAAGCGAGGCAGAATAGCAGGAAACACATTCCAAGAGGTACGTTGGAATCGCCTTTAAAGCACAGGAAGAGGGGCACAACTTCGACAATGATGCACTTGGCCAAAAAGGGCGTATGCATCTTCAGGAGAAAACACATACACGCTTTTTGGCCAAGCAAGCAAGCGGGCAATGCAAATCTGCACTACAAAGAAGTATCACTTCCCACCGGTCAAAAGGGACCTCCACAAAATGGGTAAAAACCAGAAAGGCAAGACTGGTCCTGGAGAACAGGGAGCCGTGTTATGCTGATGGGCAGGATGTAAATTGCCAACTGCCTCTCTGGAGGAGTGCACTGTGTTCCCTAAAACAAATAAACAACAGAGCTACAGAGCCAAGGGCACTTCCAGTCTAGGGAATATACCTTGGGAAAACTGAAAATCAATAAGACAGTGCCACCCCCAAATTTAGGGCTGCACTGCTTACAAGAACCTCAACTTGGGTACACCTGAAATATCCCAGGAAAGATCAAAATGGTTCAAAAAACTGTGGTACTTACGTACGATGGAATATCCCTCAGCCATGAAATCAATGTCATAAGGCCAGTAGCAGCAAAATGAGTGGATTCAGGTACGATGATTCTAAGTGAAATAAGTCACACAGAAAAAGAAGCTTATCATAAGATATCACTTATGAAGATCCTGTAAACATGGCTACACATGAACTGAGTTAGGAAAGAGAACAGAGTCTCACATTTAGAAAACAATCTTATGCCTGCTTTAGAGGGAAGGAGAGGTGGGGTGATGCATAAAACCAGAGTTTTATATAAGCACATATACTGTTCCAAAAACCAAACATGGAATAGAGAAGACCTACACATTCCTCAGTGAAAGGGATACAAAACACCAAATTTCCCGCAGAGGAATATATCTGACTAGTAAGAATCTTAAAACCTATGTATTGATATGTCTCCATAAGGGAAACAAGTGTGTCTAGACTGGCATAAACATGGCAGTGAGAATCAGCTCAAACCCACTATAAAAAGGAATTTCAAAAACAAAACAAAAAAACAGGGAAATTCTTTACAATTCCTTCAGGGTCTCTGATGAAACCTGGAATGACCCTATGTACAACGACAGCTGGATATGGCATAAGGCTCGACACATGGGACTGAGAGGATTGGTGAGATTGGGTGAGCAAACGCAGACCCTTTAAAGCAATAATGCATGGCACCCATTCCATGGGTCCCAACTCTCCAGGTTGAAGGGAATATTACTATAGCTATAACATGTATGGGAAACCTAGAGAATGGACACATTGTGAATACGAATGGTCTGTAAAACGCAACGAATAGTCCCTCTCCTGGTGCTCCGGTTTGACTTTCCAACCTCTTTACTATCAATCTCCCAACCTGGAGAGAGAGCACCTTTAACCTCCTGTTTCGCACACGTGTCCAGTTTCGCAGAGAATGAATGGGAAGAGGGGGAACCAATGAGAGAGTAGCTATTAGGCATTAGGACGGGGATATGTCACTCTTATTTCCCAGGAGGAAGAAGAATTGACCGAAGTCTCAGCCACCCACCGGGAACAATTATAGGTCCTGAACCAAAATATAGGACTGGCGTTCAGCTCACAAAAAAACGAGTTAAAAAATGGAGTTATAGGGCAGAGCAATTCACAAACTGGCAGAGTAATAAAGGACAACTATCATCCAAAAATCTGTTAAGGGAAGGCAACGAGGTGAACTTGAAAGTGAGGCAGAATAGCAGGAAACACATTCCAAGAGGTACGTTGGAATCGCCTTTAAAGCACAGGAAGAGGGGCACAACTTCGACAATGATGCACTTGTCCAAAAAGGGCGTATGCGTTTTCTCCTGAGTATATTCAGGAGAAAACGCATACGCCCTTTTTGGCCAAGCAAGCAAGCGGACAATGTAAGTATGCACTACAAAGAAGTATCACTTCCCACCGGTCCAAAGGGACATCCACAAAAAGGGTAAAATCCAGAATTTTATGACAGGCCCTTGAGAACAGGGAGCCATTTTATGCTGTTGGGCGGGATGTAAATTGCCAACTGCCTCTCTGGAGGAGTGCATTGTGTTCCCTAAACAAGTAAACAACAGAGCTACAGAGCCAAGGACACTTCCAGTCTAGGGAATATACCTAGGGAAACCTGAAAATCAATAAGACAGAGCCACCCCAAAATTTAGGGCTGCACTGCTTACAAGAACCTCAAATTGGGTTCACCTTAAATATTCCAGGAAATATAAAAATGGTTCAAAAAATTTTGGTACTTACGTACGATGGAATATCCATCAGCCAAGAAATCAATGTCTTAAGACCAGTAGCAGCAAAATGACTGGATTCAGGTACGATGATTCTAAGTGAAATAAGTCACACAGAAAAAGAACCGTATCATAAGATATCACTTATGAAGATCCTGTAAACATGGCTACACATGAACTGAGTTAGGAAAGAGAACAGAGTCTCACATTTAGAAAACACTCTTAGGCCTGCTTAAGGGGGAAGGAGAGGTGGGGTGATGCATAAAAGCAGAGATTGATATAAGCACAGGTACCGTTCCAGAAACCAACTATGGAATAGACAAGACCTACACCTTCCTCAGGGAAAGGGACTCAAACCCCATATTTCCCGCAGAGGAATATATTTGACTAGTAAGAATCTTAAAACCTATGTATTGATATGTCTCTGTAAGGGAATCAAGTGTTTCTAGACAGGCATAATCATGACAGCGAGAATCAGCTCAAACGCACTATAAAAAAGAATATCAAAAACAAAACAAAAAAAACAGGGACATTCTTTACAATTCCTTCAGGGTCTCTGATGAAACCTGGAATGACCCTATCTACAACGACAGCTGGATGTGGCATAAGGCTGGACACATGGGACAGAGAGGGTTGGTAAGATTGGGTGAGCAAAGGCAGACCCTTTAAAGCAATAATGCATGGCACCCATTCCTTGGGTCCCAACTCTCCAGGGTGAAGGGAATATTACTACAGCTATAACATGTATGGGAAACCTAGAGAATGGACACACTGTGAATACAAAAGGTCTCTAAAACTCAACGAATAGAACCTCTCGTGGTGCTACGCTTTGACTTTTCAACTGCTTTACTCTCAATCTCCCAGCTTGGAGAGACTGCACTTTTAACCTCCTGGTTCTCACAGGTTGCCAATTTGGCAGAGGATGAAAGGGAAGTGGGAGAACCAATGAGAGAGTAGCTGTTAGGCATTTGGACGGGCACATGTTATTCTTATTTCCCGGAGGAAGAAGAATTAACTAAAGTCTCAGCCACCCACTGGGAAGCAGTATAGGTCCTGAACCAAAATATTGGACTTGCGTTCAGCTCACAAAAAACAAGTTAAATAATTGAGCTCAGGGGCAAAGCAATTCACAAACTGGCAGAGTAATAAAGGACAACTATCGTCCAAAAATCTGTTGAGGGAAGGCAACGAGGCGGACTTGAAAGTGAGGCAGAATAGCAGGAAACAGATTTCAAGAGGTACGTTGGAATCGCCTTTAAAGCACAGGAAGAGGGGCACAACTTCGACAATGATGCACTTGGCCAAAAAGGGCGTATGCATCTTCAGGAGAAAACACATACACGCTTTTTGGCCAAGCAAGCAAGCGGGCAATGCAAATCTGCACTACAAAGAAGTATCACTTCCCACCGGTCAAAAGGGACCTCCACAAAATGGGTAAAAACCAGAAAGGCAAGACTGGTCCTGGAGAACAGGGAGCCGTGTTATGCTGATGGGCAGGATGTAAATTGCCAACTGCCTCTCTGGAGGAGTGCACTGTGTTCCCTAAAACAAATAAACAACAGAGCTACAGAGCCAAGGGCACTTCCAGTCTAGGGAATATACCTTGGGAAAACTGAAAATCAATAAGACAGTGCCACCCCCTAATTTAGGGCTGCACTGCTTACAAGAACCTCAACTTGGGTACACCTGAAATATCCCAGGAAAGATCAAAATGGTTCAAAAAACTGTGGTACTTACGTACGATGGAATATCCCTCAGCCATGAAATCAATGTCATAAGGCCAGTAGCAGCAAAATGAGTGGATTCAGGTACGATGATTCTAAGTGAAATAAGTCACACAGAAAAAGAAGCTTATCATAAGATATCACTTATGAAGATCCTGTAAACATGGCTACACATGAACTGAGTTAGGAAAGAGAACAGAGTCTCACATTTAGAAAACAATCTTATGCCTGCTTTAGAGGGAAGGAGAGGTGGGGTGATGCATAAAACCAGAGTTTTATATAAGCACATATACTGTTCCAAAAACCAAACATGGAATAGAGAAGACCTACACATTCCTCAGTGAAAGGGATACAAAACACCAAATTTCCCGCAGAGGAATATATCTGACTAGTAAGAATGTTAAAACCTATGTATTGATATGTCTCCATAAGGGAAACAAGTGTGTCTAGACTGGCATAAACATGGCAGTGAGAATCAGCTCAAACCCACTATAAAAAGGAATTTCAAAAACAAAACAAAAAAACAGGGAAATTCTTTACAATTCCTTCAGGGTCTCTGATGAAACCTGGAATGACCCTATCTAAAATGATAGCTGGATGTGGCATAAGGCTCGACACATGGGACTGAGAGGATTGGTGAGATTGGGTGAGCAAACGCAGACCCTTTAAAGCAATAATGCATGGCACCCATTCCATGGGTCCCAACTCTCCAGGTTGAAGGGAATATTACTATAGCTATAACATGTATGGGAAACCTAGAGAATGGACACATTGTGAATACGAATGGTCTGTAAAACGCAACGAATAGTCCCTCTCCTGGTGCTCCGGTTTGACTTTCCAACCTCTTTACTATCAATCTCCCAACCTGGAGAGAGAGCACCTTTAACCTCCTGTTTCGCACAGGTGGCCAGTTTCGCAGAGAATGAATGGGAAGAGGGGGAACCAATGAGAGAGTAGCTATTAGGCATTAGGACGGGGATATGTCACTCTTATTTCCCAGGAGGAAGAAGAATTGACCGAAGTCTCAGCCACCCACCGGGAACAATTATAGGTCCTGAACCAAAATATAGGACTGGCGTTCAGCTCACAAAAAAACGAGTTAAAAAATGGAGTTATAGGGCAGAGCAATTCACAAACTGGCAGAGTAATAAAGGACAACTATCATCCAAAAATCTGTTAAGGGAAGGCAACGAGGTGAACTTGAAAGTGAGGCAGAATAGCAGGAAACACATTCCAAGAGGTACGTTGGAATCGCCTTTAAAGCACAGGAAGAGGGGCACAACTTCGACAATGATGCACTTGTCCAAAAAGGGCGTATGCGTTTTCTCCTGAGTATATTCAGGAGAAAATGCATACGCCCTTTTTGGCCAAGCAAGCAAGCGGACAATGTAAGTATGCACTACAAAGAAGTATCACTTCCCACCGGTCCAAAGGGACATCCACAAAAAGGGTAAAATCCAGAATTTTATGACAGGCCCTTGAGAACAGGGAGCCATTTTATGCTGTTGGGCGGGATGTAAATTGCCAACTGCCTCTCTGGAGGAGTGCATTGTGTTCCCTAAACAAGTAAACAACAGAGCTACAGAGCCAAGGACACTTCCAGTCTAGGGAATATACCTAGGGAAACCTGAAAATCAATAAGACAGAGCCACCCCAAAATTTAGGGCTGCACTGCTTACAAGAACCTCAAATTGGGTTCACCTTAAATATTCCAGGAAATATAAAAATGGTTCAAAAAATTTTGGTACTTACGTACGATGGAATATCCATCAGCCAAGAAATCAATGTCTTAAGACCAGTAGCAGCAAAATGACTGGATTCAGGTACGATGATTCTAAGTGAAATAAGTCACACAGAAAAAGAACCGTATCATAAGATATCACTTATGAAGATCCTGTAAACATGGCTACACATGAACTGAGTTAGGAAAGAGAACAGAGTCTCACATTTAGAAAACACTCTTAGGCCTGCTTAAGGGGGAAGGGGAGGTGGGGTGATGCATAAAAGCAGAGATTGATATAAGCACAGGTACCGTTCCAGAAACCAACTATGGAATAGACAAGACCTACACCTTCCTCAGGGAAAGGGACTCAAACCCCATATTTCCCGCAGAGGAATATATTTGACTAGTAAGAATCTTAAAACCTATGTATTGATATGTCTCTGTAAGGGAATCAAGTGTTTCTAGACAGGCATAATCATGACAGCGAGAATCAGCTCAAATGCACTATAAAAAAGAATATCAAAAACAAAACAAAAAAAACAGGGACATTCTTTACAATTCCTTCAGGGTCTCTGATGAAACCTGGAATGACCCTATCTAAAACGACAGCTGGATGTGGCATAAGGCTGGACACATGGGACAGAGAGGGTTGGTAAGATTGGGTGAGCAAAGGCAGACCCTTTAAAGCAATAATGCATGGCACCCATTCCATGGGTCCCAACTCTCCAGGGTGAAGGGAATATTACTACAGCTATAACATGTATGGGAAACCTAGAGAATGGACACACTGTGAATACAAAAGGTCTCTAAAACTCAACGAATAGAACCTCTCGTGGTGCTACGCTTTGACTTTTCAACTGCTTTACTATCAATCTCCCAGCTTGGAGAGACTGCACTTTTAACCTCCTGGTTCTCACAGGTTGCCAATTTGGCAGAGGATGAAAGGGAAGTGGGAGAACCAATGAGAGAGTAGCTGTTAGGCATTTGGACGGGCAAATGTTATTCTTATTTCCCGGAGGAAGAAGAATTAACTAAAGTCTCAGCCACCCACTGGGAACCAGTATAGGTCCTGAACCAAAATATTGGACTTGCGTTCAGCTCACAAAAAACAAGTTAAATAATTGAGCTCAGGGGCAAAGCAATTCACAATCTGGCAGAGTAATAAAGGAAAACTATCGTCCAAAAATCTGTTGAGGGAAGGCAACGAGGCGGACTTGAAAGCGAGGCAGAATAGCAGGAAACAGGTTTCAAGAGGTACGTAGGAATCGCCTTTAAAGCACAGGAAGAGGGGCACAACTTCGACAATGATGCACTTGGCCAAAAAGGGCGTATGCATCTTCAGGAGAAAACACATACACGCTTTTTGGCCAAGCAAGCAAGCGGGCAATGCAAATCTGCACTACAAAGAAGTATCACTTCCCACCGGTCAAAAGGGACCTCCACAAAATGGGTAAAAACCAGAAAGGCAAGACTGGTCCTGGAGAACAGGGAGCCGTGTTATGCTGATGGGCAGGATGTAAATTGCCAACTGCCTCTCTGGAGGAGTGCACTGTGTTCCCTAAAACAAATAAACAACAGAGCTACAGAGCCAAGGGCACTTCCAGTCTAGGGAATATACCTTGGGAAAACTGAAAATCAATAAGACAGTGCCACCCCCTAATTTAGGGCTGCACTGCTTACAAGAACCTCAACTTGGGTACACCTGAAATATCCCAGGAAAGATCAAAATGGTTCAAAAAACTGTGGTACTTACGTACGATGGAATATCCCTCAGCCATGAAATCAATGTCATAAGGCCAGTAGCAGCAAAATGAGTGGATTCAGGTACGATGATTCTAAGTGAAATAAGTCACACAGAAAAAGAAGCTTATCATAAGATATCACTTATGAAGATCCTGTAAACATGGCTACACATGAACTGAGTTAGGAAAGAGAACAGAGTCTCACATTTAGAAAACAATCTTATGCCTGCTTTAGAGGGAAGGAGAGGTGGGGTGATGCATAAAACCAGAGTTTTATATAAGCACATATACTGTTCCAAAAACCAAACATGGAATAGAGAAGACCTACACATTCCTCAGTGAAAGGGATTCAAAACCCCAAATTTCCCGCAGAGGAATATATCTGACTAGTAAGAATCTTAAAACCTATGTATTGATATGTCTCCATAAGGGAAACAAGTGTGTCTAGACTGGCATAAACATGGCAGTGAGAATCAGCTCAAACCCACTATAAAAAGGAATTTCAAAAACAAAACAAATAACAAGGAAATTATTTACAATTCCTTCAGGGTCTCTGATGAAACGTGGAATGACCCTGTCTACAATGACAGCTGGATGTGGCATAAGGCTGGACACTTGGGACTGAGAGGATTGGTGAGATTGGGTGAGCAAATGCAGACCCTTTAAAGCAATAATGCATGGCACACATTCCATGGGTCCCAACTCTCCCGGTTGAAGGGAATATTACTACAGCTATAACATGTACGGGAAACCTAGAGAATGGACACACTGTGAATACGAATGTTTTCTAAAACTCAACTAATAATCCCTCTCCTGGTGCTCCAGTTTGAATTTCCAACTGCTTTACTATCAATCTCCCAATTAGGAGAGACAGCCCCTTTAACCTCCTGGTTCCCACAGGTTTCAAATGTGGCAGAGGATGAAAGGGAAGAGGGAGAACCAATGAGAGAGTAGCTGTTAGGCATTTGGATGGGAACATGTCACTCTAATTGCCCGGCAGTAAGAAGAATTAACCAAAGTCTCAGCCACTCACCGGGAAACAGTATAGGTCCTGAACCAAAACTTTGGACTTGCATTCAGCTCACAAAAAACGAGTTGAAAAATGGAGCTCAGGGGCAGAGCAATTGACAAACTGGCAGAGTAATAAAGGCCAACTATCGTCCAGAAATCTGTTGAGGGAAGGCAACGAAGTG
>NW_028294880.1:0-122434 GCF_964341445.2 Mesoplodon mirus | reverse complement strand
TCAAGCCTCTCACGGGGGCACTTCTTTCCAAGGATGAGCACCGTGTACCAAAAGCCTTCTGAGCCCAATCAAGGGATACACGGCTCTGGGACCATCCCTCACTATGCAGGTGAAAGGGCCGGGAACTAATCTCTTCTCTATGGCTAGCGTTCCACAGCTTTGAAACAGCCCCAGGAGCACGGTTTTGGGGCAGGCTTTCTTTCCATGCGGGTCTGCCACGTTCAGGACACCTAAGCTGCCCTGAAAGAAACCACCGGGGCTCCAATCCACTTTGGGGACTCGTGCTCGACGTCTCTCTAAGTGAGGCGGAAAGTAGACTTTAGGTCCAGCCCGAAATAAAGTAGAGATTTACCCTGAGCCTTGCTAGGCATTTGGAACATGCAAAGTCACCTAGGCCTCCTGAGGGCATTTAGAGGATTATGCCATTCAGCACATGCAGAACACACTGCATCCCAAAGTTTCATGGCACAAGGCCGAATTGTGTTCCAAGGGCCTCCTTTGGCTTGTCAGAGAAGAGAGGTATATGTGCTGGGTGATCCGGTGTGTAACTGAGAAGCCTGGAGAAAGGCAGTATTTCCCCCCATTTGAAAGGCAGATAGGGGCGGCCTCAAGGCTGACTGAAAAGGCAGTGCTGTTACCCGTCTTCTAGTCACTGCTAGGAATGCCTCAGTGAAGAAAGTGAGTTTTCTCCTACGAATCCAGGTGGTCGCCAGTGCCTTGCTGGGAGCTCATCCCACGGCTTGCCCTAGCTAAAGTGCGAAGTAAACGTGACCCCAGGCCTCAAGGTAAGCACGAGTGTTTCCTCTCAGCAAAGTTTGCTGTGCAGCCATCTCCATGAACCCTGACTCGATCGAGTGCTTCAACTCCTCTACGGCTTTCCGGAGGCCTCAGAGAGTCGCGTATGAGTTCCCTTCTGAGGGAGAGCGTGTGTGCCGGGAGTCCCCTGTTTGTTTTCCGAGCAACACAGCGCAGAACAGGCTGCTGGGGTCAACCCTTTCTATGCAGAGGGAAGGGCAATGAACTGATCCTCGCTTGCATAGCTCGATTTCTACCGCTGTCAAGCAGCCCCAGGACAACGTTTTGGCCGGTATTATATTCAACGTGGCTCTCCCTCTGTGGGGGCCCTCTGAGCTGCACTGAAAGAATCCCTGAGCCTACAGAACCCCCTGGCGACTCTTACCTGTCATCTCTCTATCGTAACGCAAGGTCCACTGTAGGTCCAGCCTGGCAGAAAGAACAGAAAAACCGGTCAACTTGTGAGACATTTGGGCGATCCAAAGTCACCTAGGCCTGACTAAGTCATTCAGCGGGTAATGAATGCTATGCACGGCATGCCAGAGTCCCCGCCCGCAACGAAGTGTGATCATAGAAAGGCCCCGTGTGGCTGAAAGTCTCCAGTAGTCAGTCAGAGAGTGCCGGTAAACGCGCTGTGGGGCCAAGTTGGAAACTGGAGCATGTGGGAGAAGCCCGACTCTCCCCCTTTGGAAAGCAACTTCGGTGCAGCTTCCAAGCTGCCTGAACACCACACCACCAGGACACTGTTCACTCCACAGATGCCTCTGAGGAGCAGTGAGCTTTTGCAAAAGAAACCGGGCGCTTGCGGTTCCTTCCTGGGAGCCCAGCCCAGAGCATACTGTAGCTAAAGTGCCCACTAAATGTGACCTCTAGTCACGAAGTAAGGTGCACATTTTCCCATTACCAGAGGCAGGGGTGCACCCGTTTCCGGGAAGTCTCAGTCAATGGACGGCTTTAGCTTTAGTATGCCTCAGAGCGCTCAAGCCTCTCACGGGGGCACTTCTTTCCAAGGATGAGCACCGTGTACCAAAAGCCTTCTGAGCCCAATCAAGGGATACACGGCTCCGGGACCATCCCTCACTATGCAGGTGAAAGGGCCGGGAACTAATCTCTTCTCTATGGCTAGCGTTCCACAGCTTTGAAACAGCCCCAGGAGCACGGTTTTGGGGCAGGCTTTCTTTCCATGCGGGTCTGCCACGTTCAGGACACCTAAGCTGCCCTGAAAGAAACCACCGGGGCTCCAATCCACTTTGGGGACTCGTGCTCGACGTCTCTCTAAGTGAGGCGGAAAGTAGACTTTAGGTCCAGCCCGAAATAAAGTAGAGATTTACCCTGAGCCTTGCTAGGCATTTGGAACATGCAAAGTCACCTAGGCCTCCTGAGGGCATTTAGAGGATTATGCCATTCAGCACATGCAGAACACACTGCATCCCAAAGTTTCATGGCACAAGGCCGAATTGTGTTCCAAGGGCCTCCTTTGGCTTGTCAGAGAAGAGAGGTATATGTGCTGGGTGATCCGGTGTGTAACTGAGAAGCCTGGAGAAAGGCAGTATTTCCCCCCATTTGAAAGGCAGATAGGGGCGGCCTCAAGGCTGACTGAAAAGGCAGTGCTGTTACCCGTCTTCTAGTCACTGCTAGGAATGCCTCAGTGAAGAAAGTGAGTTTTCTCCTACGAATCCAGGTGGTCGCCAGTGCCTTGCTGGGAGCTCATCCCACGGCTTGCCCTAGCTAAAGTGCGAAGTAAACGTGACCCCAGGCCTCAAGGTAAGCACGAGTGTTTCCTCTCAGCAAAGTTTGCTGTGCAGCCATCTCCATGAACCCTGACTCGATCGAGTGCTTCAACTCCTCTACGGCTTTCCGGAGGCCTCAGAGAGTCGCGTATGAGTTCCCTTCTGAGGGAGAGCGTGTGTGCCGGGAGTCCCCTGTTTGTTTTCCGAGCAACACAGCGCAGAACAGGCTGCTGGGGTCAACCCTTTCTATGCAGAGGGAAGGGCAATGAACTGATCCTCGCTTGCATAGCTCGATTTCTACCGCTGTCAAGCAGCCCCAGGACAACGTTTTGGCCGGTATTATATTCAACGTGGCTCTCCCTCTGTGGGGGCCCTCTGAGCTGCACTGAAAGAATCCCTGAGCCTACAGAGCCCCCTGGCGACTCTTACCTGTCATCTCTCTATCGTAACGCAAGGTCCACTGTAGGTCCAGCCTGGCAGAAAGAACAGAAAAACCGGTCAACTTGTGAGACATTTGGGCGATCCAAAGTCACCTAGGCCTGACTAAGTCATTCAGCGGGTAATGAATGCTATGCACGGCATGCCAGAGTCCCCGCCCGCAACGAAGTGTGATCATAGAAAGGCCCCGTGTGGCTGAAAGTCTCCAGTAGTCAGTCAGAGAGTGCCGGTAAACGCGCTGTGGGGCCAAGTTGGAAACTGGAGCATGTGGGAGAAGCCCGACTCTCCCCCTTTGGAAAGCAACTTCGGTGCAGCTTCCAAGCTGCCTGAACACCACACCACCAGGACACTGTTCACTCCACAGATGCCTCTGAGGAGCAGTGAGCTTTTGCAAAAGAAACCGGGCGCTTGCGGTTCCTTCCTGGGAGCCCAGCCCAGAGCATACTGTAGCTAAAGTGCCCACTAAATGTGACCTCTAGTCACGAAGTAAGGTGCACATTTTCCCATTACCAGAGGCAGGGGTGCACCCGTTTCCGGGAAGTCTCAGTCAATGGACGGCTTTAGCTTTAGTATGCCTCAGAGCGCTCAAGCCTCTCACGGGGGCACTTCTTTCCAAGGATGAGCACCGTGTACCAAAAGCCTTCTGAGCCCAATCAAGGGATACACGGCTCCGGGACCATCCCTCACTATGCAGGTGAAAGGGCCGGGAACTAATCTCTTCTCTATGGCTAGCGTTCCACAGCTTTGAAACAGCCCCAGGAGCACGGTTTTGGGGCAGGCTTTCTTTCCATGCGGGTCTGCCACGTTCAGGACACCTAAGCTGCCCTGAAAGAAACCACCGGGGCTCCAATCCACTTTGGGGACTCGTGCTCGACGTCTCTCTAAGTGAGGCGGAAAGTAGACTTTAGGTCCAGCCCGAAATAAAGTAGAGATTTACCCTGAGCCTTGCTAGGCATTTGGAACATGCAAAGTCACCTAGGCCTCCTGAGGGCATTTAGAGGATTATGCCATTCAGCACATGCAGAACACACTGCATCCCAAAGTTTCATGGCACAAGGCCGAATTGTGTTCCAAGGGCCTCCTTTGGCTTGTCAGAGAAGAGAGGTATATGTGCTGGGTGATCCGGTGTGTAACTGAGAAGCCTGGAGAAAGGCAGTATTTCCCCCCATTTGAAAGGCAGATAGGGGCGGCCTCAAGGCTGACTGAAAAGGCAGTGCTGTTACCCGTCTTCTAGTCACTGCTAGGAATGCCTCAGTGAAGAAAGTGAGTTTTCTCCTACGAATCCAGGTGGTCGCCAGTGCCTTGCTGGGAGCTCATCCCACGGCTTGCCCTAGCTAAAGTGCGAAGTAAACGTGACCCCAGGCCTCAAGGTAAGCACGAGTGTTTCCTCTCAGCAAAGTTTGCTGTGCAGCCATCTCCATGAACCCTGACTCGATCGAGTGCTTCAACTCCTCTACGGCTTTCCGGAGGCCTCAGAGAGTCGCGTATGAGTTCCCTTCTGAGGGAGAGCGTGTGTGCCGGGAGTCCCCTGTTTGTTTTCCGAGCAACACAGCGCAGAACAGGCTGCTGGGGTCAACCCTTTCTATGCAGAGGGAAGGGCAATGAACTGATCCTCGCTTGCATAGCTCGATTTCTACCGCTGTCAAGCAGCCCCAGGACAACGTTTTGGCCGGTATTATATTCAACGTGGCTCTCCCTCTGTGGGGGCCCTCTGAGCTGCACTGAAAGAATCCCTGAGCCTACAGAGCCCCCTGGCGACTCTTACCTGTCATCTCTCTATCGTAACGCAAGGTCCACTGTAGGTCCAGCCTGGCAGAAAGAACAGAAAAACCGGTCAACTTGTGAGACATTTGGGCGATCCAAAGTCACCTAGGCCTGACTAAGTCATTCAGCGGGTAATGAATGCTATGCACGGCATGCCAGAGTCCCCGCCCGCAACGAAGTGTGATCATAGAAAGGCCCCGTGTGGCTGAAAGTCTCCAGTAGTCAGTCAGAGAGTGCCGGTAAACGCGCTGTGGGGCCAAGTTGGAAACTGGAGCATGTGGGAGAAGCCCGACTCTCCCCCTTTGGAAAGCAACTTCGGTGCAGCTTCCAAGCTGCCTGAACACCACACCACCAGGACACTGTTCACTCCACAGATGCCTCTGAGGAGCAGTGAGCTTTTGCAAAAGAAACCGGGCGCTTGCGGTTCCTTCCTGGGAGCCCAGCCCAGAGCATACTGTAGCTAAAGTGCCCACTAAATGTGACCTCTAGTCACGAAGTAAGGTGCACATTTTCCCATTACCAGAGGCAGGGGTGCACCCGTTTCCGGGAAGTCTCAGTCAATGGACGGCTTTAGCTTTAGTATGCCTCAGAGCGCTCAAGCCTCTCACGGGGGCACTTCTTTCCAAGGATGAGCACCGTGTACCAAAAGCCTTCTGAGCCCAATCAAGGGATACACGGCTCCGGGACCATCCCTCACTATGCAGGTGAAAGGGCCGGGAACTAATCTCTTCTCTATGGCTAGCGTTCCACAGCTTTGAAACAGCCCCAGGAGCACGGTTTTGGGGCAGGCTTTCTTTCCATGCGGGTCTGCCACGTTCAGGACACCTAAGCTGCCCTGAAAGAAACCACCGGGGCTCCAATCCACTTTGGGGACTCGTGCTCGACGTCTCTCTAAGTGAGGCGGAAAGTAGACTTTAGGTCCAGCCCGAAATAAAGTAGAGATTTACCCTGAGCCTTGCTAGGCATTTGGAACATGCAAAGTCACCTAGGCCTCCTGAGGGCATTTAGAGGATTATGCCATTCAGCACATGCAGAACACACTGCATCCCAAAGTTTCATGGCACAAGGCCGAATTGTGTTCCAAGGGCCTCCTTTGGCTTGTCAGAGAAGAGAGGTATATGTGCTGGGTGATCCGGTGTGTAACTGAGAAGCCTGGAGAAAGGCAGTATTTCCCCCCATTTGAAAGGCAGATAGGGGCGGCCTCAAGGCTGACTGAAAAGGCAGTGCTGTTACCCGTCTTCTAGTCACTGCTAGGAATGCCTCAGTGAAGAAAGTGAGTTTTCTCCTACGAATCCAGGTGGTCGCCAGTGCCTTGCTGGGAGCTCATCCCACGGCTTGCCCTAGCTAAAGTGCGAAGTAAACGTGACCCCAGGCCTCAAGGTAAGCACGAGTGTTTCCTCTCAGCAAAGTTTGCTGTGCAGCCATCTCCATGAACCCTGACTCGATCGAGTGCTTCAACTCCTCTACGGCTTTCCGGAGGCCTCAGAGAGTCGCGTATGAGTTCCCTTCTGAGGGAGAGCGTGTGTGCCGGGAGTCCCCTGTTTGTTTTCCGAGCAACACAGCGCAGAACAGGCTGCTGGGGTCAACCCTTTCTATGCAGAGGGAAGGGCAATGAACTGATCCTCGCTTGCATAGCTCGATTTCTACCGCTGTCAAGCAGCCCCAGGACAACGTTTTGGCCGGTATTATATTCAACGTGGCTCTCCCTCTGTGGGGGCCCTCTGAGCTGCACTGAAAGAATCCCTGAGCCTACAGAGCCCCCTGGCGACTCTTACCTGTCATCTCTCTATCGTAACGCAAGGTCCACTGTAGGTCCAGCCTGGCAGAAAGAACAGAAAAACCGGTCAACTTGTGAGACATTTGGGCGATCCAAAGTCACCTAGGCCTGACTAAGTCATTCAGCGGGTAATGAATGCTATGCACGGCATGCCAGAGTCCCCGCCCGCAACGAAGTGTGATCATAGAAAGGCCCCGTGTGGCTGAAAGTCTCCAGTAGTCAGTCAGAGAGTGCCGGTAAACGCGCTGTGGGGCCAAGTTGGAAACTGGAGCATGTGGGAGAAGCCCGACTCTCCCCCTTTGGAAAGCAACTTCGGTGCAGCTTCCAAGCTGCCTGAACACCACACCACCAGGACACTGTTCACTCCACAGATGCCTCTGAGGAGCAGTGAGCTTTTGCAAAAGAAACCGGGCGCTTGCGGTTCCTTCCTGGGAGCCCAGCCCAGAGCATACTGTAGCTAAAGTGCCCACTAAATGTGACCTCTAGTCACGAAGTAAGGTGCACATTTTCCCATTACCAGAGGCAGGGGTGCACCCGTTTCCGGGAAGTCTCAGTCAATGGACGGCTTTAGCTTTAGTATGCCTCAGAGCGCTCAAGCCTCTCACGGGGGCACTTCTTTCCAAGGATGAGCACCGTGTACCAAAAGCCTTCTGAGCCCAATCAAGGGATACACGGCTCCGGGACCATCCCTCACTATGCAGGTGAAAGGGCCGGGAACTAATCTCTTCTCTATGGCTAGCGTTCCACAGCTTTGAAACAGCCCCAGGAGCACGGTTTTGGGGCAGGCTTTCTTTCCATGCGGGTCTGCCACGTTCAGGACACCTAAGCTGCCCTGAAAGAAACCACCGGGGCTCCAATCCACTTTGGGGACTCGTGCTCGACGTCTCTCTAAGTGAGGCGGAAAGTAGACTTTAGGTCCAGCCCGAAATAAAGTAGAGATTTACCCTGAGCCTTGCTAGGCATTTGGAACATGCAAAGTCACCTAGGCCTCCTGAGGGCATTTAGAGGATTATGCCATTCAGCACATGCAGAACACACTGCATCCCAAAGTTTCATGGCACAAGGCCGAATTGTGTTCCAAGGGCCTCCTTTGGCTTGTCAGAGAAGAGAGGTATATGTGCTGGGTGATCCGGTGTGTAACTGAGAAGCCTGGAGAAAGGCAGTATTTCCCCCCATTTGAAAGGCAGATAGGGGCGGCCTCAAGGCTGACTGAAAAGGCAGTGCTGTTACCCGTCTTCTAGTCACTGCTAGGAATGCCTCAGTGAAGAAAGTGAGTTTTCTCCTACGAATCCAGGTGGTCGCCAGTGCCTTGCTGGGAGCTCATCCCACGGCTTGCCCTAGCTAAAGTGCGAAGTAAACGTGACCCCAGGCCTCAAGGTAAGCACGAGTGTTTCCTCTCAGCAAAGTTTGCTGTGCAGCCATCTCCATGAACCCTGACTCGATCGAGTGCTTCAACTCCTCTACGGCTTTCCGGAGGCCTCAGAGAGTCGCGTATGAGTTCCCTTCTGAGGGAGAGCGTGTGTGCCGGGAGTCCCCTGTTTGTTTTCCGAGCAACACAGCGCAGAACAGGCTGCTGGGGTCAACCCTTTCTATGCAGAGGGAAGGGCAATGAACTGATCCTCGCTTGCATAGCTCGATTTCTACCGCTGTCAAGCAGCCCCAGGACAACGTTTTGGCCGGTATTATATTCAACGTGGCTCTCCCTCTGTGGGGGCCCTCTGAGCTGCACTGAAAGAATCCCTGAGCCTACAGAGCCCCCTGGCGACTCTTACCTGTCATCTCTCTATCGTAACGCAAGGTCCACTGTAGGTCCAGCCTGGCAGAAAGAACAGAAAAACCGGTCAACTTGTGAGACATTTGGGCGATCCAAAGTCACCTAGGCCTGACTAAGTCATTCAGCGGGTAATGAATGCTATGCACGGCATGCCAGAGTCCCCGCCCGCAACGAAGTGTGATCATAGAAAGGCCCCGTGTGGCTGAAAGTCTCCAGTAGTCAGTCAGAGAGTGCCGGTAAACGCGCTGTGGGGCCAAGTTGGAAACTGGAGCATGTGGGAGAAGCCCGACTCTCCCCCTTTGGAAAGCAACTTCGGTGCAGCTTCCAAGCTGCCTGAACACCACACCACCAGGACACTGTTCACTCCACAGATGCCTCTGAGGAGCAGTGAGCTTTTGCAAAAGAAACCGGGCGCTTGCGGTTCCTTCCTGGGAGCCCAGCCCAGAGCATACTGTAGCTAAAGTGCCCACTAAATGTGACCTCTAGTCACGAAGTAAGGTGCACATTTTCCCATTACCAGAGGCAGGGGTGCACCCGTTTCCGGGAAGTCTCAGTCAATGGACGGCTTTAGCTTTAGTATGCCTCAGAGCGCTCAAGCCTCTCACGGGGGCACTTCTTTCCAAGGATGAGCACCGTGTACCAAAAGCCTTCTGAGCCCAATCAAGGGATACACGGCTCCGGGACCATCCCTCACTATGCAGGTGAAAGGGCCGGGAACTAATCTCTTCTCTATGGCTAGCGTTCCACAGCTTTGAAACAGCCCCAGGAGCACGGTTTTGGGGCAGGCTTTCTTTCCATGCGGGTCTGCCACGTTCAGGACACCTAAGCTGCCCTGAAAGAAACCACCGGGGCTCCAATCCACTTTGGGGACTCGTGCTCGACGTCTCTCTAAGTGAGGCGGAAAGTAGACTTTAGGTCCAGCCCGAAATAAAGTAGAGATTTACCCTGAGCCTTGCTAGGCATTTGGAACATGCAAAGTCACCTAGGCCTCCTGAGGGCATTTAGAGGATTATGCCATTCAGCACATGCAGAACACACTGCATCCCAAAGTTTCATGGCACAAGGCCGAATTGTGTTCCAAGGGCCTCCTTTGGCTTGTCAGAGAAGAGAGGTATATGTGCTGGGTGATCCGGTGTGTAACTGAGAAGCCTGGAGAAAGGCAGTATTTCCCCCCATTTGAAAGGCAGATAGGGGCGGCCTCAAGGCTGACTGAAAAGGCAGTGCTGTTACCCGTCTTCTAGTCACTGCTAGGAATGCCTCAGTGAAGAAAGTGAGTTTTCTCCTACGAATCCAGGTGGTCGCCAGTGCCTTGCTGGGAGCTCATCCCACGGCTTGCCCTAGCTAAAGTGCGAAGTAAACGTGACCCCAGGCCTCAAGGTAAGCACGAGTGTTTCCTCTCAGCAAAGTTTGCTGTGCAGCCATCTCCATGAACCCTGACTCGATCGAGTGCTTCAACTCCTCTACGGCTTTCCGGAGGCCTCAGAGAGTCGCGTATGAGTTCCCTTCTGAGGGAGAGCGTGTGTGCCGGGAGTCCCCTGTTTGTTTTCCGAGCAACACAGCGCAGAACAGGCTGCTGGGGTCAACCCTTTCTATGCAGAGGGAAGGGCAATGAACTGATCCTCGCTTGCATAGCTCGATTTCTACCGCTGTCAAGCAGCCCCAGGACAACGTTTTGGCCGGTATTATATTCAACGTGGCTCTCCCTCTGTGGGGGCCCTCTGAGCTGCACTGAAAGAATCCCTGAGCCTACAGAGCCCCCTGGCGACTCTTACCTGTCATCTCTCTATCGTAACGCAAGGTCCACTGTAGGTCCAGCCTGGCAGAAGGAACAGAAAAACCGGTCAACTTGTGAGACATTTGGGCGATCCAAAGTCACCTAGGCCTGACTAAGTCATTCAGCGGGTAATGAATGCTATGCACGGCATGCCAGAGTCCCCGCCCGCAACGAAGTGTGATCATAGAAAGGCCCCGTGTGGCTGAAAGTCTCCAGTAGTCAGTCAGAGAGTGCCGGTAAACGCGCTGTGGGGCCAAGTTGGAAACTGGAGCATGTGGGAGAAGCCCGACTCTCCCCCTTTGGAAAGCAACTTCGGTGCAGCTTCCAAGCTGCCTGAACACCACACCACCAGGACACTGTTCACTCCACAGATGCCTCTGAGGAGCAGTGAGCTTTTGCAAAAGAAACCGGGCGCTTGCGGTTCCTTCCTGGGAGCCCAGCCCAGAGCATACTGTAGCTAAAGTGCCCACTAAATGTGACCTCTAGTCACGAAGTAAGGTGCACATTTTCCCATTACCAGAGGCAGGGGTGCACCCGTTTCCGGGAAGTCTCAGTCAATGGACGGCTTTAGCTTTAGTATGCCTCACAGCGCTCAAGCCTCTCACGGGGGCACTTCTTTCCAAGGATGAGCACCGTGTACCCAAAGCCTTCTGAGCCCAATCAAGGGATACACGGCTCTGGGACCATCCCTCACTATGCAGGTGAAAGGGCCGGGAACTAATCTCTTCTCTATGGCTAGCGTTCCACAGCTTTGAAACAGCCCCAGGAGCACGGTTTTGGGGCAGGCTTTCTTTCCATGCGGGTCTGCCACGTTCAGGACACCTAAGCTGCCCTGAAAGAAACCACCGGGGCTCCAATCCACTTTGGGGACTCGTGCTCGACGTCTCTCTAAGTGAGGCGGAAAGTAGACTTTAGGTCCAGCCCGAAATAAAGTAGAGATTTACCCTGAGCCTTGCTAGGCATTTGGAACATGCAAAGTCACCTAGGCCTCCTGAGGGCATTTAGAGGATTATGCCATTCAGCACATGCAGAACACACTGCATCCCAAAGTTTCATGGCACAAGGCCGAATTGTGTTCCAAGGGCCTCCTTTGGCTTGTCAGAGAAGAGAGGTATATGTGCTGGGTGATCCGGTGTGTAACTGAGAAGCCTGGAGAAAGGCAGTATTTCCCCCCATTTGAAAGGCAGATAGGGGCGGCCTCAAGGCTGACTGAAAAGGCAGTGCTGTTACCCGTCTTCTAGTCACTGCTAGGAATGCCTCAGTGAAGAAAGTGAGTTTTCTCCTACGAATCCAGGTGGTCGCCAGTGCCTTGCTGGGAGCTCATCCCACGGCTTGCCCTAGCTAAAGTGCGAAGTAAACGTGACCCCAGGCCTCAAGGTAAGCACGAGTGTTTCCTCTCAGCAAAGTTTGCTGTGCAGCCATCTCCATGAACCCTGACTCGATCGAGTGCTTCAACTCCTCTACGGCTTTCCGGAGGCCTCAGAGAGTCGCGTATGAGTTCCCTTCTGAGGGAGAGCGTGTGTGCCGGGAGTCCCCTGTTTGTTTTCCGAGCAACACAGCGCAGAACAGGCTGCTGGGGTCAACCCTTTCTATGCAGAGGGAAGGGCAATGAACTGATCCTCGCTTGCATAGCTCGATTTCTACCGCTGTCAAGCAGCCCCAGGACAACGTTTTGGCCGGTATTATATTCAACGTGGCTCTCCCTCTGTGGGGGCCCTCTGAGCTGCACTGAAAGAATCCCTGAGCCTACAGAGCCCCCTGGCGACTCTTACCTGTCATCTCTCTATCGTAACGCAAGGTCCACTGTAGGTCCAGCCTGGCAGAAAGAACAGAAAAACCGGTCAACTTGTGAGACATTTGGGCGATCCAAAGTCACCTAGGCCTGACTAAGTCATTCAGCGGGTAATGAATGCTATGCACGGCATGCCAGAGTCCCCGCCCGCAACGAAGTGTGATCATAGAAAGGCCCCGTGTGGCTGAAAGTCTCCAGTAGTCAGTCAGAGAGTGCCGGTAAACGCGCTGTGGGGCCAAGTTGGAAACTGGAGCATGTGGGAGAAGCCCGACTCTCCCCCTTTGGAAAGCAACTTCGGTGCAGCTTCCAAGCTGCCTGAACACCACACCACCAGGACACTGTTCACTCCACAGATGCCTCTGAGGAGCAGTGAGCTTTTGCAAAAGAAACCGGGCGCTTGCGGTTCCTTCCTGGGAGCCCAGCCCAGAGCATACTGTAGCTAAAGTGCCCACTAAATGTGACCTCTAGTCACGAAGTAAGGTGCACATTTTCCCATTACCAGAGGCAGGGGTGCACCCGTTTCCGGGAAGTCTCAGTCAATGGACGGCTTTAGCTTTAGTATGCCTCACAGCGCTCAAGCCTCTCACGGGGGCACTTCTTTCCAAGGATGAGCACCGTGTACCAAAAGCCTTCTGAGCCCAATCAAGGGATACACGGCTCTGGGACCATCCCTCACTATGCAGGTGAAAGGGCCGGGAACTAATCTCTTCTCTATGGCTAGCGTTCCACAGCTTTGAAACAGCCCCAGGAGCACGGTTTTGGGGCAGGCTTTCTTTCCATGCGGGTCTGCCACGTTCAGGACACCTAAGCTGCCCTGAAAGAAACCACCGGGGCTCCAATCCACTTTGGGGACTCGTGCTCGACGTCTCTCTAAGTGAGGCGGAAAGTAGACTTTAGGTCCAGCCCGAAATAAAGTAGAGATTTACCCTGAGCCTTGCTAGGCATTTGGAACATGCAAAGTCACCTAGGCCTCCTGAGGGCATTTAGAGGATTATGCCATTCAGCACATGCAGAACACACTGCATCCCAAAGTTTCATGGCACAAGGCCGAATTGTGTTCCAAGGGCCTCCTTTGGCTTGTCAGAGAAGAGAGGTATATGTGCTGGGTGATCCGGTGTGTAACTGAGAAGCCTGGAGAAAGGCAGTATTTCCCCCCATTTGAAAGGCAGATAGGGGCGGCCTCAAGGCTGACTGAAAAGGCAGTGCTGTTACCCGTCTTCTAGTCACTGCTAGGAATGCCTCAGTGAAGAAAGTGAGTTTTCTCCTACGAATCCAGGTGGTCGCCAGTGCCTTGCTGGGAGCTCATCCCACGGCTTGCCCTAGCTAAAGTGCGAAGTAAACGTGACCCCAGGCCTCAAGGTAAGCACGAGTGTTTCCTCTCAGCAAAGTTTGCTGTGCAGCCATCTCCATGAACCCTGACTCGATCGAGTGCTTCAACTCCTCTACGGCTTTCCGGAGGCCTCAGAGAGTCGCGTATGAGTTCCCTTCTGAGGGAGAGCGTGTGTGCCGGGAGTCCCCTGTTTGTTTTCCGAGCAACACAGCGCAGAACAGGCTGCTGGGGTCAACCCTTTCTATGCAGAGGGAAGGGCAATGAACTGATCCTCGCTTGCATAGCTCGATTTCTACCGCTGTCAAGCAGCCCCAGGACAACGTTTTGGCCGGTATTATATTCAACGTGGCTCTCCCTCTGTGGGGGCCCTCTGAGCTGCACTGAAAGAATCCCTGAGCCTACAGAACCCCCTGGCGACTCTTACCTGTCATCTCTCTATCGTAACGCAAGGTCCACTGTAGGTCCAGCCTGGCAGAAAGAACAGAAAAACCGGTCAACTTGTGAGACATTTGGGCGATCCAAAGTCACCTAGGCCTGACTAAGTCATTCAGCGGGTAATGAATGCTATGCACGGCATGCCAGAGTCCCCGCCCGCAACGAAGTGTGATCATAGAAAGGCCCCGTGTGGCTGAAAGTCTCCAGTAGTCAGTCAGAGAGTGCCGGTAAACGCGCTGTGGGGCCAAGTTGGAAACTGGAGCATGTGGGAGAAGCCCGACTCTCCCCCTTTGGAAAGCAACTTCGGTGCAGCTTCCAAGCTGCCTGAACACCACACCACCAGGACACTGTTCACTCCACAGATGCCTCTGAGGAGCAGTGAGCTTTTGCAAAAGAAACCGGGCGCTTGCGGTTCCTTCCTGGGAGCCCAGCCCAGAGCATACTGTAGCTAAAGTGCCCACTAAATGTGACCTCTAGTCACGAAGTAAGGTGCACATTTTCCCATTACCAGAGGCAGGGGTGCACCCGTTTCCGGGAAGTCTCAGTCAATGGACGGCTTTAGCTTTAGTATGCCTCAGAGCGCTCAAGCCTCTCACGGGGGCACTTCTTTCCAAGGATGAGCACCGTGTACCAAAAGCCTTCTGAGCCCAATCAAGGGATACACGGCTCCGGGACCATCCCTCACTATGCAGGTGAAAGGGCCGGGAACTAATCTCTTCTCTATGGCTAGCGTTCCACAGCTTTGAAACAGCCCCAGGAGCACGGTTTTGGGGCAGGCTTTCTTTCCATGCGGGTCTGCCACGTTCAGGACACCTAAGCTGCCCTGAAAGAAACCACCGGGGCTCCAATCCACTTTGGGGACTCGTGCTCGACGTCTCTCTAAGTGAGGCGGAAAGTAGACTTTAGGTCCAGCCCGAAATAAAGTAGAGATTTACCCTGAGCCTTGCTAGGCATTTGGAACATGCAAAGTCACCTAGGCCTCCTGAGGGCATTTAGAGGATTATGCCATTCAGCACATGCAGAACACACTGCATCCCAAAGTTTCATGGCACAAGGCCGAATTGTGTTCCAAGGGCCTCCTTTGGCTTGTCAGAGAAGAGAGGTATATGTGCTGGGTGATCCGGTGTGTAACTGAGAAGCCTGGAGAAAGGCAGTATTTCCCCCCATTTGAAAGGCAGATAGGGGCGGCCTCAAGGCTGACTGAAAAGGCAGTGCTGTTACCCGTCTTCTAGTCACTGCTAGGAATGCCTCAGTGAAGAAAGTGAGTTTTCTCCTACGAATCCAGGTGGTCGCCAGTGCCTTGCTGGGAGCTCATCCCACGGCTTGCCCTAGCTAAAGTGCGAAGTAAACGTGACCCCAGGCCTCAAGGTAAGCACGAGTGTTTCCTCTCAGCAAAGTTTGCTGTGCAGCCATCTCCATGAACCCTGACTCGATCGAGTGCTTCAACTCCTCTACGGCTTTCCGGAGGCCTCAGAGAGTCGCGTATGAGTTCCCTTCTGAGGGAGAGCGTGTGTGCCGGGAGTCCCCTGTTTGTTTTCCGAGCAACACAGCGCAGAACAGGCTGCTGGGGTCAACCCTTTCTATGCAGAGGGAAGGGCAATGAACTGATCCTCGCTTGCATAGCTCGATTTCTACCGCTGTCAAGCAGCCCCAGGACAACGTTTTGGCCGGTATTATATTCAACGTGGCTCTCCCTCTGTGGGGGCCCTCTGAGCTGCACTGAAAGAATCCCTGAGCCTACAGAGCCCCCTGGCGACTCTTACCTGTCATCTCTCTATCGTAACGCAAGGTCCACTGTAGGTCCAGCCTGGCAGAAAGAACAGAAAAACCGGTCAACTTGTGAGACATTTGGGCGATCCAAAGTCACCTAGGCCTGACTAAGTCATTCAGCGGGTAATGAATGCTATGCACGGCATGCCAGAGTCCCCGCCCGCAACGAAGTGTGATCATAGAAAGGCCCCGTGTGGCTGAAAGTCTCCAGTAGTCAGTCAGAGAGTGCCGGTAAACGCGCTGTGGGGCCAAGTTGGAAACTGGAGCATGTGGGAGAAGCCCGACTCTCCCCCTTTGGAAAGCAACTTCGGTGCAGCTTCCAAGCTGCCTGAACACCACACCACCAGGACACTGTTCACTCCACAGATGCCTCTGAGGAGCAGTGAGCTTTTGCAAAAGAAACCGGGCGCTTGCGGTTCCTTCCTGGGAGCCCAGCCCAGAGCATACTGTAGCTAAAGTGCCCACTAAATGTGACCTCTAGTCACGAAGTAAGGTGCACATTTTCCCATTACCAGAGGCAGGGGTGCACCCGTTTCCGGGAAGTCTCAGTCAATGGACGGCTTTAGCTTTAGTATGCCTCAGAGCGCTCAAGCCTCTCACGGGGGCACTTCTTTCCAAGGATGAGCACCGTGTACCAAAAGCCTTCTGAGCCCAATCAAGGGATACACGGCTCCGGGACCATCCCTCACTATGCAGGTGAAAGGGCCGGGAACTAATCTCTTCTCTATGGCTAGCGTTCCACAGCTTTGAAACAGCCCCAGGAGCACGGTTTTGGGGCAGGCTTTCTTTCCATGCGGGTCTGCCACGTTCAGGACACCTAAGCTGCCCTGAAAGAAACCACCGGGGCTCCAATCCACTTTGGGGACTCGTGCTCGACGTCTCTCTAAGTGAGGCGGAAAGTAGACTTTAGGTCCAGCCCGAAATAAAGTAGAGATTTACCCTGAGCCTTGCTAGGCATTTGGAACATGCAAAGTCACCTAGGCCTCCTGAGGGCATTTAGAGGATTATGCCATTCAGCACATGCAGAACACACTGCATCCCAAAGTTTCATGGCACAAGGCCGAATTGTGTTCCAAGGGCCTCCTTTGGCTTGTCAGAGAAGAGAGGTATATGTGCTGGGTGATCCGGTGTGTAACTGAGAAGCCTGGAGAAAGGCAGTATTTCCCCCCATTTGAAAGGCAGATAGGGGCGGCCTCAAGGCTGACTGAAAAGGCAGTGCTGTTACCCGTCTTCTAGTCACTGCTAGGAATGCCTCAGTGAAGAAAGTGAGTTTTCTCCTACGAATCCAGGTGGTCGCCAGTGCCTTGCTGGGAGCTCATCCCACGGCTTGCCCTAGCTAAAGTGCGAAGTAAACGTGACCCCAGGCCTCAAGGTAAGCACGAGTGTTTCCTCTCAGCAAAGTTTGCTGTGCAGCCATCTCCATGAACCCTGACTCGATCGAGTGCTTCAACTCCTCTACGGCTTTCCGGAGGCCTCAGAGAGTCGCGTATGAGTTCCCTTCTGAGGGAGAGCGTGTGTGCCGGGAGTCCCCTGTTTGTTTTCCGAGCAACACAGCGCAGAACAGGCTGCTGGGGTCAACCCTTTCTATGCAGAGGGAAGGGCAATGAACTGATCCTCGCTTGCATAGCTCGATTTCTACCGCTGTCAAGCAGCCCCAGGACAACGTTTTGGCCGGTATTATATTCAACGTGGCTCTCCCTCTGTGGGGGCCCTCTGAGCTGCACTGAAAGAATCCCTGAGCCTACAGAGCCCCCTGGCGACTCTTACCTGTCATCTCTCTATCGTAACGCAAGGTCCACTGTAGGTCCAGCCTGGCAGAAAGAACAGAAAAACCGGTCAACTTGTGAGACATTTGGGCGATCCAAAGTCACCTAGGCCTGACTAAGTCATTCAGCGGGTAATGAATGCTATGCACGGCATGCCAGAGTCCCCGCCCGCAACGAAGTGTGATCATAGAAAGGCCCCGTGTGGCTGAAAGTCTCCAGTAGTCAGTCAGAGAGTGCCGGTAAACGCGCTGTGGGGCCAAGTTGGAAACTGGAGCATGTGGGAGAAGCCCGACTCTCCCCCTTTGGAAAGCAACTTCGGTGCAGCTTCCAAGCTGCCTGAACACCACACCACCAGGACACTGTTCACTCCACAGATGCCTCTGAGGAGCAGTGAGCTTTTGCAAAAGAAACCGGGCGCTTGCGGTTCCTTCCTGGGAGCCCAGCCCAGAGCATACTGTAGCTAAAGTGCCCACTAAATGTGACCTCTAGTCACGAAGTAAGGTGCACATTTTCCCATTACCAGAGGCAGGGGTGCACCCGTTTCCGGGAAGTCTCAGTCAATGGACGGCTTTAGCTTTAGTATGCCTCAGAGCGCTCAAGCCTCTCACGGGGGCACTTCTTTCCAAGGATGAGCACCGTGTACCAAAAGCCTTCTGAGCCCAATCAAGGGATACACGGCTCCGGGACCATCCCTCACTATGCAGGTGAAAGGGCCGGGAACTAATCTCTTCTCTATGGCTAGCGTTCCACAGCTTTGAAACAGCCCCAGGAGCACGGTTTTGGGGCAGGCTTTCTTTCCATGCGGGTCTGCCACGTTCAGGACACCTAAGCTGCCCTGAAAGAAACCACCGGGGCTCCAATCCACTTTGGGGACTCGTGCTCGACGTCTCTCTAAGTGAGGCGGAAAGTAGACTTTAGGTCCAGCCCGAAATAAAGTAGAGATTTACCCTGAGCCTTGCTAGGCATTTGGAACATGCAAAGTCACCTAGGCCTCCTGAGGGCATTTAGAGGATTATGCCATTCAGCACATGCAGAACACACTGCATCCCAAAGTTTCATGGCACAAGGCCGAATTGTGTTCCAAGGGCCTCCTTTGGCTTGTCAGAGAAGAGAGGTATATGTGCTGGGTGATCCGGTGTGTAACTGAGAAGCCTGGAGAAAGGCAGTATTTCCCCCCATTTGAAAGGCAGATAGGGGCGGCCTCAAGGCTGACTGAAAAGGCAGTGCTGTTACCCGTCTTCTAGTCACTGCTAGGAATGCCTCAGTGAAGAAAGTGAGTTTTCTCCTACGAATCCAGGTGGTCGCCAGTGCCTTGCTGGGAGCTCATCCCACGGCTTGCCCTAGCTAAAGTGCGAAGTAAACGTGACCCCAGGCCTCAAGGTAAGCACGAGTGTTTCCTCTCAGCAAAGTTTGCTGTGCAGCCATCTCCATGAACCCTGACTCGATCGAGTGCTTCAACTCCTCTACGGCTTTCCGGAGGCCTCAGAGAGTCGCGTATGAGTTCCCTTCTGAGGGAGAGCGTGTGTGCCGGGAGTCCCCTGTTTGTTTTCCGAGCAACACAGCGCAGAACAGGCTGCTGGGGTCAACCCTTTCTATGCAGAGGGAAGGGCAATGAACTGATCCTCGCTTGCATAGCTCGATTTCTACCGCTGTCAAGCAGCCCCAGGACAACGTTTTGGCCGGTATTATATTCAACGTGGCTCTCCCTCTGTGGGGGCCCTCTGAGCTGCACTGAAAGAATCCCTGAGCCTACAGAGCCCCCTGGCGACTCTTACCTGTCATCTCTCTATCGTAACGCAAGGTCCACTGTAGGTCCAGCCTGGCAGAAAGAACAGAAAAACCGGTCAACTTGTGAGACATTTGGGCGATCCAAAGTCACCTAGGCCTGACTAAGTCATTCAGCGGGTAATGAATGCTATGCACGGCATGCCAGAGTCCCCGCCCGCAACGAAGTGTGATCATAGAAAGGCCCCGTGTGGCTGAAAGTCTCCAGTAGTCAGTCAGAGAGTGCCGGTAAACGCGCTGTGGGGCCAAGTTGGAAACTGGAGCATGTGGGAGAAGCCCGACTCTCCCCCTTTGGAAAGCAACTTCGGTGCAGCTTCCAAGCTGCCTGAACACCACACCACCAGGACACTGTTCACTCCACAGATGCCTCTGAGGAGCAGTGAGCTTTTGCAAAAGAAACCGGGCGCTTGCGGTTCCTTCCTGGGAGCCCAGCCCAGAGCATACTGTAGCTAAAGTGCCCACTAAATGTGACCTCTAGTCACGAAGTAAGGTGCACATTTTCCCATTACCAGAGGCAGGGGTGCACCCGTTTCCGGGAAGTCTCAGTCAATGGACGGCTTTAGCTTTAGTATGCCTCAGAGCGCTCAAGCCTCTCACGGGGGCACTTCTTTCCAAGGATGAGCACCGTGTACCAAAAGCCTTCTGAGCCCAATCAAGGGATACACGGCTCCGGGACCATCCCTCACTATGCAGGTGAAAGGGCCGGGAACTAATCTCTTCTCTATGGCTAGCGTTCCACAGCTTTGAAACAGCCCCAGGAGCACGGTTTTGGGGCAGGCTTTCTTTCCATGCGGGTCTGCCACGTTCAGGACACCTAAGCTGCCCTGAAAGAAACCACCGGGGCTCCAATCCACTTTGGGGACTCGTGCTCGACGTCTCTCTAAGTGAGGCGGAAAGTAGACTTTAGGTCCAGCCCGAAATAAAGTAGAGATTTACCCTGAGCCTTGCTAGGCATTTGGAACATGCAAAGTCACCTAGGCCTCCTGAGGGCATTTAGAGGATTATGCCATTCAGCACATGCAGAACACACTGCATCCCAAAGTTTCATGGCACAAGGCCGAATTGTGTTCCAAGGGCCTCCTTTGGCTTGTCAGAGAAGAGAGGTATATGTGCTGGGTGATCCGGTGTGTAACTGAGAAGCCTGGAGAAAGGCAGTATTTCCCCCCATTTGAAAGGCAGATAGGGGCGGCCTCAAGGCTGACTGAAAAGGCAGTGCTGTTACCCGTCTTCTAGTCACTGCTAGGAATGCCTCAGTGAAGAAAGTGAGTTTTCTCCTACGAATCCAGGTGGTCGCCAGTGCCTTGCTGGGAGCTCATCCCACGGCTTGCCCTAGCTAAAGTGCGAAGTAAACGTGACCCCAGGCCTCAAGGTAAGCACGAGTGTTTCCTCTCAGCAAAGTTTGCTGTGCAGCCATCTCCATGAACCCTGACTCGATCGAGTGCTTCAACTCCTCTACGGCTTTCCGGAGGCCTCAGAGAGTCGCGTATGAGTTCCCTTCTGAGGGAGAGCGTGTGTGCCGGGAGTCCCCTGTTTGTTTTCCGAGCAACACAGCGCAGAACAGGCTGCTGGGGTCAACCCTTTCTATGCAGAGGGAAGGGCAATGAACTGATCCTCGCTTGCATAGCTCGATTTCTACCGCTGTCAAGCAGCCCCAGGACAACGTTTTGGCCGGTATTATATTCAACGTGGCTCTCCCTCTGTGGGGGCCCTCTGAGCTGCACTGAAAGAATCCCTGAGCCTACAGAGCCCCCTGGCGACTCTTACCTGTCATCTCTCTATCGTAACGCAAGGTCCACTGTAGGTCCAGCCTGGCAGAAAGAACAGAAAAACCGGTCAACTTGTGAGACATTTGGGCGATCCAAAGTCACCTAGGCCTGACTAAGTCATTCAGCGGGTAATGAATGCTATGCACGGCATGCCAGAGTCCCCGCCCGCAACGAAGTGTGATCATAGAAAGGCCCCGTGTGGCTGAAAGTCTCCAGTAGTCAGTCAGAGAGTGCCGGTAAACGCGCTGTGGGGCCAAGTTGGAAACTGGAGCATGTGGGAGAAGCCCGACTCTCCCCCTTTGGAAAGCAACTTCGGTGCAGCTTCCAAGCTGCCTGAACACCACACCACCAGGACACTGTTCACTCCACAGATGCCTCTGAGGAGCAGTGAGCTTTTGCAAAAGAAACCGGGCGCTTGCGGTTCCTTCCTGGGAGCCCAGCCCAGAGCATACTGTAGCTAAAGTGCCCACTAAATGTGACCTCTAGTCACGAAGTAAGGTGCACATTTTCCCATTACCAGAGGCAGGGGTGCACCCGTTTCCGGGAAGTCTCAGTCAATGGACGGCTTTAGCTTTAGTATGCCTCAGAGCGCTCAAGCCTCTCACGGGGGCACTTCTTTCCAAGGATGAGCACCGTGTACCAAAAGCCTTCTGAGCCCAATCAAGGGATACACGGCTCCGGGACCATCCCTCACTATGCAGGTGAAAGGGCCGGGAACTAATCTCTTCTCTATGGCTAGCGTTCCACAGCTTTGAAACAGCCCCAGGAGCACGGTTTTGGGGCAGGCTTTCTTTCCATGCGGGTCTGCCACGTTCAGGACACCTAAGCTGCCCTGAAAGAAACCACCGGGGCTCCAATCCACTTTGGGGACTCGTGCTCGACGTCTCTCTAAGTGAGGCGGAAAGTAGACTTTAGGTCCAGCCCGAAATAAAGTAGAGATTTACCCTGAGCCTTGCTAGGCATTTGGAACATGCAAAGTCACCTAGGCCTCCTGAGGGCATTTAGAGGATTATGCCATTCAGCACATGCAGAACACACTGCATCCCAAAGTTTCATGGCACAAGGCCGAATTGTGTTCCAAGGGCCTCCTTTGGCTTGTCAGAGAAGAGAGGTATATGTGCTGGGTGATCCGGTGTGTAACTGAGAAGCCTGGAGAAAGGCAGTATTTCCCCCCATTTGAAAGGCAGATAGGGGCGGCCTCAAGGCTGACTGAAAAGGCAGTGCTGTTACCCGTCTTCTAGTCACTGCTAGGAATGCCTCAGTGAAGAAAGTGAGTTTTCTCCTACGAATCCAGGTGGTCGCCAGTGCCTTGCTGGGAGCTCATCCCACGGCTTGCCCTAGCTAAAGTGCGAAGTAAACGTGACCCCAGGCCTCAAGGTAAGCACGAGTGTTTCCTCTCAGCAAAGTTTGCTGTGCAGCCATCTCCATGAACCCTGACTCGATCGAGTGCTTCAACTCCTCTACGGCTTTCCGGAGGCCTCAGAGAGTCGCGTATGAGTTCCCTTCTGAGGGAGAGCGTGTGTGCCGGGAGTCCCCTGTTTGTTTTCCGAGCAACACAGCGCAGAACAGGCTGCTGGGGTCAACCCTTTCTATGCAGAGGGAAGGGCAATGAACTGATCCTCGCTTGCATAGCTCGATTTCTACCGCTGTCAAGCAGCCCCAGGACAACGTTTTGGCCGGTATTATATTCAACGTGGCTCTCCCTCTGTGGGGGCCCTCTGAGCTGCACTGAAAGAATCCCTGAGCCTACAGAGCCCCCTGGCGACTCTTACCTGTCATCTCTCTATCGTAACGCAAGGTCCACTGTAGGTCCAGCCTGGCAGAAGGAACAGAAAAACCGGTCAACTTGTGAGACATTTGGGCGATCCAAAGTCACCTAGGCCTGACTAAGTCATTCAGCGGGTAATGAATGCTATGCACGGCATGCCAGAGTCCCCGCCCGCAACGAAGTGTGATCATAGAAAGGCCCCGTGTGGCTGAAAGTCTCCAGTAGTCAGTCAGAGAGTGCCGGTAAACGCGCTGTGGGGCCAAGTTGGAAACTGGAGCATGTGGGAGAAGCCCGACTCTCCCCCTTTGGAAAGCAACTTCGGTGCAGCTTCCAAGCTGCCTGAACACCACACCACCAGGACACTGTTCACTCCACAGATGCCTCTGAGGAGCAGTGAGCTTTTGCAAAAGAAACCGGGCGCTTGCGGTTCCTTCCTGGGAGCCCAGCCCAGAGCATACTGTAGCTAAAGTGCCCACTAAATGTGACCTCTAGTCACGAAGTAAGGTGCACATTTTCCCATTACCAGAGGCAGGGGTGCACCCGTTTCCGGGAAGTCTCAGTCAATGGACGGCTTTAGCTTTAGTATGCCTCACAGCGCTCAAGCCTCTCACGGGGGCACTTCTTTCCAAGGATGAGCACCGTGTACCCAAAGCCTTCTGAGCCCAATCAAGGGATACACGGCTCTGGGACCATCCCTCACTATGCAGGTGAAAGGGCCGGGAACTAATCTCTTCTCTATGGCTAGCGTTCCACAGCTTTGAAACAGCCCCAGGAGCACGGTTTTGGGGCAGGCTTTCTTTCCATGCGGGTCTGCCACGTTCAGGACACCTAAGCTGCCCTGAAAGAAACCACCGGGGCTCCAATCCACTTTGGGGACTCGTGCTCGACGTCTCTCTAAGTGAGGCGGAAAGTAGACTTTAGGTCCAGCCCGAAATAAAGTAGAGATTTACCCTGAGCCTTGCTAGGCATTTGGAACATGCAAAGTCACCTAGGCCTCCTGAGGGCATTTAGAGGATTATGCCATTCAGCACATGCAGAACACACTGCATCCCAAAGTTTCATGGCACAAGGCCGAATTGTGTTCCAAGGGCCTCCTTTGGCTTGTCAGAGAAGAGAGGTATATGTGCTGGGTGATCCGGTGTGTAACTGAGAAGCCTGGAGAAAGGCAGTATTTCCCCCCATTTGAAAGGCAGATAGGGGCGGCCTCAAGGCTGACTGAAAAGGCAGTGCTGTTACCCGTCTTCTAGTCACTGCTAGGAATGCCTCAGTGAAGAAAGTGAGTTTTCTCCTACGAATCCAGGTGGTCGCCAGTGCCTTGCTGGGAGCTCATCCCACGGCTTGCCCTAGCTAAAGTGCGAAGTAAACGTGACCCCAGGCCTCAAGGTAAGCACGAGTGTTTCCTCTCAGCAAAGTTTGCTGTGCAGCCATCTCCATGAACCCTGACTCGATCGAGTGCTTCAACTCCTCTACGGCTTTCCGGAGGCCTCAGAGAGTCGCGTATGAGTTCCCTTCTGAGGGAGAGCGTGTGTGCCGGGAGTCCCCTGTTTGTTTTCCGAGCAACACAGCGCAGAACAGGCTGCTGGGGTCAACCCTTTCTATGCAGAGGGAAGGGCAATGAACTGATCCTCGCTTGCATAGCTCGATTTCTACCGCTGTCAAGCAGCCCCAGGACAACGTTTTGGCCGGTATTATATTCAACGTGGCTCTCCCTCTGTGGGGGCCCTCTGAGCTGCACTGAAAGAATCCCTGAGCCTACAGAGCCCCCTGGCGACTCTTACCTGTCATCTCTCTATCGTAACGCAAGGTCCACTGTAGGTCCAGCCTGGCAGAAAGAACAGAAAAACCGGTCAACTTGTGAGACATTTGGGCGATCCAAAGTCACCTAGGCCTGACTAAGTCATTCAGCGGGTAATGAATGCTATGCACGGCATGCCAGAGTCCCCGCCCGCAACGAAGTGTGATCATAGAAAGGCCCCGTGTGGCTGAAAGTCTCCAGTAGTCAGTCAGAGAGTGCCGGTAAACGCGCTGTGGGGCCAAGTTGGAAACTGGAGCATGTGGGAGAAGCCCGACTCTCCCCCTTTGGAAAGCAACTTCGGTGCAGCTTCCAAGCTGCCTGAACACCACACCACCAGGACACTGTTCACTCCACAGATGCCTCTGAGGAGCAGTGAGCTTTTGCAAAAGAAACCGGGCGCTTGCGGTTCCTTCCTGGGAGCCCAGCCCAGAGCATACTGTAGCTAAAGTGCCCACTAAATGTGACCTCTAGTCACGAAGTAAGGTGCACATTTTCCCATTACCAGAGGCAGGGGTGCACCCGTTTCCGGGAAGTCTCAGTCAATGGACGGCTTTAGCTTTAGTATGCCTCACAGCGCTCAAGCCTCTCACGGGGGCACTTCTTTCCAAGGATGAGCACCGTGTACCAAAAGCCTTCTGAGCCCAATCAAGGGATACACGGCTCTGGGACCATCCCTCACTATGCAGGTGAAAGGGCCGGGAACTAATCTCTTCTCTATGGCTAGCGTTCCACAGCTTTGAAACAGCCCCAGGAGCACGGTTTTGGGGCAGGCTTTCTTTCCATGCGGGTCTGCCACGTTCAGGACACCTAAGCTGCCCTGAAAGAAACCACCGGGGCTCCAATCCACTTTGGGGACTCGTGCTCGACGTCTCTCTAAGTGAGGCGGAAAGTAGACTTTAGGTCCAGCCCGAAATAAAGTAGAGATTTACCCTGAGCCTTGCTAGGCATTTGGAACATGCAAAGTCACCTAGGCCTCCTGAGGGCATTTAGAGGATTATGCCATTCAGCACATGCAGAACACACTGCATCCCAAAGTTTCATGGCACAAGGCCGAATTGTGTTCCAAGGGCCTCCTTTGGCTTGTCAGAGAAGAGAGGTATATGTGCTGGGTGATCCGGTGTGTAACTGAGAAGCCTGGAGAAAGGCAGTATTTCCCCCCATTTGAAAGGCAGATAGGGGCGGCCTCAAGGCTGACTGAAAAGGCAGTGCTGTTACCCGTCTTCTAGTCACTGCTAGGAATGCCTCAGTGAAGAAAGTGAGTTTTCTCCTACGAATCCAGGTGGTCGCCAGTGCCTTGCTGGGAGCTCATCCCACGGCTTGCCCTAGCTAAAGTGCGAAGTAAACGTGACCCCAGGCCTCAAGGTAAGCACGAGTGTTTCCTCTCAGCAAAGTTTGCTGTGCAGCCATCTCCATGAACCCTGACTCGATCGAGTGCTTCAACTCCTCTACGGCTTTCCGGAGGCCTCAGAGAGTCGCGTATGAGTTCCCTTCTGAGGGAGAGCGTGTGTGCCGGGAGTCCCCTGTTTGTTTTCCGAGCAACACAGCGCAGAACAGGCTGCTGGGGTCAACCCTTTCTATGCAGAGGGAAGGGCAATGAACTGATCCTCGCTTGCATAGCTCGATTTCTACCGCTGTCAAGCAGCCCCAGGACAACGTTTTGGCCGGTATTATATTCAACGTGGCTCTCCCTCTGTGGGGGCCCTCTGAGCTGCACTGAAAGAATCCCTGAGCCTACAGAACCCCCTGGCGACTCTTACCTGTCATCTCTCTATCGTAACGCAAGGTCCACTGTAGGTCCAGCCTGGCAGAAAGAACAGAAAAACCGGTCAACTTGTGAGACATTTGGGCGATCCAAAGTCACCTAGGCCTGACTAAGTCATTCAGCGGGTAATGAATGCTATGCACGGCATGCCAGAGTCCCCGCCCGCAACGAAGTGTGATCATAGAAAGGCCCCGTGTGGCTGAAAGTCTCCAGTAGTCAGTCAGAGAGTGCCGGTAAACGCGCTGTGGGGCCAAGTTGGAAACTGGAGCATGTGGGAGAAGCCCGACTCTCCCCCTTTGGAAAGCAACTTCGGTGCAGCTTCCAAGCTGCCTGAACACCACACCACCAGGACACTGTTCACTCCACAGATGCCTCTGAGGAGCAGTGAGCTTTTGCAAAAGAAACCGGGCGCTTGCGGTTCCTTCCTGGGAGCCCAGCCCAGAGCATACTGTAGCTAAAGTGCCCACTAAATGTGACCTCTAGTCACGAAGTAAGGTGCACATTTTCCCATTACCAGAGGCAGGGGTGCACCCGTTTCCGGGAAGTCTCAGTCAATGGACGGCTTTAGCTTTAGTATGCCTCAGAGCGCTCAAGCCTCTCACGGGGGCACTTCTTTCCAAGGATGAGCACCGTGTACCAAAAGCCTTCTGAGCCCAATCAAGGGATACACGGCTCCGGGACCATCCCTCACTATGCAGGTGAAAGGGCCGGGAACTAATCTCTTCTCTATGGCTAGCGTTCCACAGCTTTGAAACAGCCCCAGGAGCACGGTTTTGGGGCAGGCTTTCTTTCCATGCGGGTCTGCCACGTTCAGGACACCTAAGCTGCCCTGAAAGAAACCACCGGGGCTCCAATCCACTTTGGGGACTCGTGCTCGACGTCTCTCTAAGTGAGGCGGAAAGTAGACTTTAGGTCCAGCCCGAAATAAAGTAGAGATTTACCCTGAGCCTTGCTAGGCATTTGGAACATGCAAAGTCACCTAGGCCTCCTGAGGGCATTTAGAGGATTATGCCATTCAGCACATGCAGAACACACTGCATCCCAAAGTTTCATGGCACAAGGCCGAATTGTGTTCCAAGGGCCTCCTTTGGCTTGTCAGAGAAGAGAGGTATATGTGCTGGGTGATCCGGTGTGTAACTGAGAAGCCTGGAGAAAGGCAGTATTTCCCCCCATTTGAAAGGCAGATAGGGGCGGCCTCAAGGCTGACTGAAAAGGCAGTGCTGTTACCCGTCTTCTAGTCACTGCTAGGAATGCCTCAGTGAAGAAAGTGAGTTTTCTCCTACGAATCCAGGTGGTCGCCAGTGCCTTGCTGGGAGCTCATCCCACGGCTTGCCCTAGCTAAAGTGCGAAGTAAACGTGACCCCAGGCCTCAAGGTAAGCACGAGTGTTTCCTCTCAGCAAAGTTTGCTGTGCAGCCATCTCCATGAACCCTGACTCGATCGAGTGCTTCAACTCCTCTACGGCTTTCCGGAGGCCTCAGAGAGTCGCGTATGAGTTCCCTTCTGAGGGAGAGCGTGTGTGCCGGGAGTCCCCTGTTTGTTTTCCGAGCAACACAGCGCAGAACAGGCTGCTGGGGTCAACCCTTTCTATGCAGAGGGAAGGGCAATGAACTGATCCTCGCTTGCATAGCTCGATTTCTACCGCTGTCAAGCAGCCCCAGGACAACGTTTTGGCCGGTATTATATTCAACGTGGCTCTCCCTCTGTGGGGGCCCTCTGAGCTGCACTGAAAGAATCCCTGAGCCTACAGAGCCCCCTGGCGACTCTTACCTGTCATCTCTCTATCGTAACGCAAGGTCCACTGTAGGTCCAGCCTGGCAGAAAGAACAGAAAAACCGGTCAACTTGTGAGACATTTGGGCGATCCAAAGTCACCTAGGCCTGACTAAGTCATTCAGCGGGTAATGAATGCTATGCACGGCATGCCAGAGTCCCCGCCCGCAACGAAGTGTGATCATAGAAAGGCCCCGTGTGGCTGAAAGTCTCCAGTAGTCAGTCAGAGAGTGCCGGTAAACGCGCTGTGGGGCCAAGTTGGAAACTGGAGCATGTGGGAGAAGCCCGACTCTCCCCCTTTGGAAAGCAACTTCGGTGCAGCTTCCAAGCTGCCTGAACACCACACCACCAGGACACTGTTCACTCCACAGATGCCTCTGAGGAGCAGTGAGCTTTTGCAAAAGAAACCGGGCGCTTGCGGTTCCTTCCTGGGAGCCCAGCCCAGAGCATACTGTAGCTAAAGTGCCCACTAAATGTGACCTCTAGTCACGAAGTAAGGTGCACATTTTCCCATTACCAGAGGCAGGGGTGCACCCGTTTCCGGGAAGTCTCAGTCAATGGACGGCTTTAGCTTTAGTATGCCTCAGAGCGCTCAAGCCTCTCACGGGGGCACTTCTTTCCAAGGATGAGCACCGTGTACCAAAAGCCTTCTGAGCCCAATCAAGGGATACACGGCTCCGGGACCATCCCTCACTATGCAGGTGAAAGGGCCGGGAACTAATCTCTTCTCTATGGCTAGCGTTCCACAGCTTTGAAACAGCCCCAGGAGCACGGTTTTGGGGCAGGCTTTCTTTCCATGCGGGTCTGCCACGTTCAGGACACCTAAGCTGCCCTGAAAGAAACCACCGGGGCTCCAATCCACTTTGGGGACTCGTGCTCGACGTCTCTCTAAGTGAGGCGGAAAGTAGACTTTAGGTCCAGCCCGAAATAAAGTAGAGATTTACCCTGAGCCTTGCTAGGCATTTGGAACATGCAAAGTCACCTAGGCCTCCTGAGGGCATTTAGAGGATTATGCCATTCAGCACATGCAGAACACACTGCATCCCAAAGTTTCATGGCACAAGGCCGAATTGTGTTCCAAGGGCCTCCTTTGGCTTGTCAGAGAAGAGAGGTATATGTGCTGGGTGATCCGGTGTGTAACTGAGAAGCCTGGAGAAAGGCAGTATTTCCCCCCATTTGAAAGGCAGATAGGGGCGGCCTCAAGGCTGACTGAAAAGGCAGTGCTGTTACCCGTCTTCTAGTCACTGCTAGGAATGCCTCAGTGAAGAAAGTGAGTTTTCTCCTACGAATCCAGGTGGTCGCCAGTGCCTTGCTGGGAGCTCATCCCACGGCTTGCCCTAGCTAAAGTGCGAAGTAAACGTGACCCCAGGCCTCAAGGTAAGCACGAGTGTTTCCTCTCAGCAAAGTTTGCTGTGCAGCCATCTCCATGAACCCTGACTCGATCGAGTGCTTCAACTCCTCTACGGCTTTCCGGAGGCCTCAGAGAGTCGCGTATGAGTTCCCTTCTGAGGGAGAGCGTGTGTGCCGGGAGTCCCCTGTTTGTTTTCCGAGCAACACAGCGCAGAACAGGCTGCTGGGGTCAACCCTTTCTATGCAGAGGGAAGGGCAATGAACTGATCCTCGCTTGCATAGCTCGATTTCTACCGCTGTCAAGCAGCCCCAGGACAACGTTTTGGCCGGTATTATATTCAACGTGGCTCTCCCTCTGTGGGGGCCCTCTGAGCTGCACTGAAAGAATCCCTGAGCCTACAGAGCCCCCTGGCGACTCTTACCTGTCATCTCTCTATCGTAACGCAAGGTCCACTGTAGGTCCAGCCTGGCAGAAAGAACAGAAAAACCGGTCAACTTGTGAGACATTTGGGCGATCCAAAGTCACCTAGGCCTGACTAAGTCATTCAGCGGGTAATGAATGCTATGCACGGCATGCCAGAGTCCCCGCCCGCAACGAAGTGTGATCATAGAAAGGCCCCGTGTGGCTGAAAGTCTCCAGTAGTCAGTCAGAGAGTGCCGGTAAACGCGCTGTGGGGCCAAGTTGGAAACTGGAGCATGTGGGAGAAGCCCGACTCTCCCCCTTTGGAAAGCAACTTCGGTGCAGCTTCCAAGCTGCCTGAACACCACACCACCAGGACACTGTTCACTCCACAGATGCCTCTGAGGAGCAGTGAGCTTTTGCAAAAGAAACCGGGCGCTTGCGGTTCCTTCCTGGGAGCCCAGCCCAGAGCATACTGTAGCTAAAGTGCCCACTAAATGTGACCTCTAGTCACGAAGTAAGGTGCACATTTTCCCATTACCAGAGGCAGGGGTGCACCCGTTTCCGGGAAGTCTCAGTCAATGGACGGCTTTAGCTTTAGTATGCCTCAGAGCGCTCAAGCCTCTCACGGGGGCACTTCTTTCCAAGGATGAGCACCGTGTACCAAAAGCCTTCTGAGCCCAATCAAGGGATACACGGCTCCGGGACCATCCCTCACTATGCAGGTGAAAGGGCCGGGAACTAATCTCTTCTCTATGGCTAGCGTTCCACAGCTTTGAAACAGCCCCAGGAGCACGGTTTTGGGGCAGGCTTTCTTTCCATGCGGGTCTGCCACGTTCAGGACACCTAAGCTGCCCTGAAAGAAACCACCGGGGCTCCAATCCACTTTGGGGACTCGTGCTCGACGTCTCTCTAAGTGAGGCGGAAAGTAGACTTTAGGTCCAGCCCGAAATAAAGTAGAGATTTACCCTGAGCCTTGCTAGGCATTTGGAACATGCAAAGTCACCTAGGCCTCCTGAGGGCATTTAGAGGATTATGCCATTCAGCACATGCAGAACACACTGCATCCCAAAGTTTCATGGCACAAGGCCGAATTGTGTTCCAAGGGCCTCCTTTGGCTTGTCAGAGAAGAGAGGTATATGTGCTGGGTGATCCGGTGTGTAACTGAGAAGCCTGGAGAAAGGCAGTATTTCCCCCCATTTGAAAGGCAGATAGGGGCGGCCTCAAGGCTGACTGAAAAGGCAGTGCTGTTACCCGTCTTCTAGTCACTGCTAGGAATGCCTCAGTGAAGAAAGTGAGTTTTCTCCTACGAATCCAGGTGGTCGCCAGTGCCTTGCTGGGAGCTCATCCCACGGCTTGCCCTAGCTAAAGTGCGAAGTAAACGTGACCCCAGGCCTCAAGGTAAGCACGAGTGTTTCCTCTCAGCAAAGTTTGCTGTGCAGCCATCTCCATGAACCCTGACTCGATCGAGTGCTTCAACTCCTCTACGGCTTTCCGGAGGCCTCAGAGAGTCGCGTATGAGTTCCCTTCTGAGGGAGAGCGTGTGTGCCGGGAGTCCCCTGTTTGTTTTCCGAGCAACACAGCGCAGAACAGGCTGCTGGGGTCAACCCTTTCTATGCAGAGGGAAGGGCAATGAACTGATCCTCGCTTGCATAGCTCGATTTCTACCGCTGTCAAGCAGCCCCAGGACAACGTTTTGGCCGGTATTATATTCAACGTGGCTCTCCCTCTGTGGGGGCCCTCTGAGCTGCACTGAAAGAATCCCTGAGCCTACAGAGCCCCCTGGCGACTCTTACCTGTCATCTCTCTATCGTAACGCAAGGTCCACTGTAGGTCCAGCCTGGCAGAAAGAACAGAAAAACCGGTCAACTTGTGAGACATTTGGGCGATCCAAAGTCACCTAGGCCTGACTAAGTCATTCAGCGGGTAATGAATGCTATGCACGGCATGCCAGAGTCCCCGCCCGCAACGAAGTGTGATCATAGAAAGGCCCCGTGTGGCTGAAAGTCTCCAGTAGTCAGTCAGAGAGTGCCGGTAAACGCGCTGTGGGGCCAAGTTGGAAACTGGAGCATGTGGGAGAAGCCCGACTCTCCCCCTTTGGAAAGCAACTTCGGTGCAGCTTCCAAGCTGCCTGAACACCACACCACCAGGACACTGTTCACTCCACAGATGCCTCTGAGGAGCAGTGAGCTTTTGCAAAAGAAACCGGGCGCTTGCGGTTCCTTCCTGGGAGCCCAGCCCAGAGCATACTGTAGCTAAAGTGCCCACTAAATGTGACCTCTAGTCACGAAGTAAGGTGCACATTTTCCCATTACCAGAGGCAGGGGTGCACCCGTTTCCGGGAAGTCTCAGTCAATGGACGGCTTTAGCTTTAGTATGCCTCAGAGCGCTCAAGCCTCTCACGGGGGCACTTCTTTCCAAGGATGAGCACCGTGTACCAAAAGCCTTCTGAGCCCAATCAAGGGATACACGGCTCCGGGACCATCCCTCACTATGCAGGTGAAAGGGCCGGGAACTAATCTCTTCTCTATGGCTAGCGTTCCACAGCTTTGAAACAGCCCCAGGAGCACGGTTTTGGGGCAGGCTTTCTTTCCATGCGGGTCTGCCACGTTCAGGACACCTAAGCTGCCCTGAAAGAAACCACCGGGGCTCCAATCCACTTTGGGGACTCGTGCTCGACGTCTCTCTAAGTGAGGCGGAAAGTAGACTTTAGGTCCAGCCCGAAATAAAGTAGAGATTTACCCTGAGCCTTGCTAGGCATTTGGAACATGCAAAGTCACCTAGGCCTCCTGAGGGCATTTAGAGGATTATGCCATTCAGCACATGCAGAACACACTGCATCCCAAAGTTTCATGGCACAAGGCCGAATTGTGTTCCAAGGGCCTCCTTTGGCTTGTCAGAGAAGAGAGGTATATGTGCTGGGTGATCCGGTGTGTAACTGAGAAGCCTGGAGAAAGGCAGTATTTCCCCCCATTTGAAAGGCAGATAGGGGCGGCCTCAAGGCTGACTGAAAAGGCAGTGCTGTTACCCGTCTTCTAGTCACTGCTAGGAATGCCTCAGTGAAGAAAGTGAGTTTTCTCCTACGAATCCAGGTGGTCGCCAGTGCCTTGCTGGGAGCTCATCCCACGGCTTGCCCTAGCTAAAGTGCGAAGTAAACGTGACCCCAGGCCTCAAGGTAAGCACGAGTGTTTCCTCTCAGCAAAGTTTGCTGTGCAGCCATCTCCATGAACCCTGACTCGATCGAGTGCTTCAACTCCTCTACGGCTTTCCGGAGGCCTCAGAGAGTCGCGTATGAGTTCCCTTCTGAGGGAGAGCGTGTGTGCCGGGAGTCCCCTGTTTGTTTTCCGAGCAACACAGCGCAGAACAGGCTGCTGGGGTCAACCCTTTCTATGCAGAGGGAAGGGCAATGAACTGATCCTCGCTTGCATAGCTCGATTTCTACCGCTGTCAAGCAGCCCCAGGACAACGTTTTGGCCGGTATTATATTCAACGTGGCTCTCCCTCTGTGGGGGCCCTCTGAGCTGCACTGAAAGAATCCCTGAGCCTACAGAACCCCCTGGCGACTCTTACCTGTCATCTCTCTATCGTAACGCAAGGTCCACTGTAGGTCCAGCCTGGCAGAAAGAACAGAAAAACCGGTCAACTTGTGAGACATTTGGGCGATCCAAAGTCACCTAGGCCTGACTAAGTCATTCAGCGGGTAATGAATGCTATGCACGGCATGCCAGAGTCCCCGCCCGCAACGAAGTGTGATCATAGAAAGGCCCCGTGTGGCTGAAAGTCTCCAGTAGTCAGTCAGAGAGTGCCGGTAAACGCGCTGTGGGGCCAAGTTGGAAACTGGAGCATGTGGGAGAAGCCCGACTCTCCCCCTTTGGAAAGCAACTTCGGTGCAGCTTCCAAGCTGCCTGAACACCACACCACCAGGACACTGTTCACTCCACAGATGCCTCTGAGGAGCAGTGAGCTTTTGCAAAAGAAACCGGGCGCTTGCGGTTCCTTCCTGGGAGCCCAGCCCAGAGCATACTGTAGCTAAAGTGCCCACTAAATGTGACCTCTAGTCACGAAGTAAGGTGCACATTTTCCCATTACCAGAGGCAGGGGTGCACCCGTTTCCGGGAAGTCTCAGTCAATGGACGGCTTTAGCTTTAGTATGCCTCAGAGCGCTCAAGCCTCTCACGGGGGCACTTCTTTCCAAGGATGAGCACCGTGTACCAAAAGCCTTCTGAGCCCAATCAAGGGATACACGGCTCCGGGACCATCCCTCACTATGCAGGTGAAAGGGCCGGGAACTAATCTCTTCTCTATGGCTAGCGTTCCACAGCTTTGAAACAGCCCCAGGAGCACGGTTTTGGGGCAGGCTTTCTTTCCATGCGGGTCTGCCACGTTCAGGACACCTAAGCTGCCCTGAAAGAAACCACCGGGGCTCCAATCCACTTTGGGGACTCGTGCTCGACGTCTCTCTAAGTGAGGCGGAAAGTAGACTTTAGGTCCAGCCCGAAATAAAGTAGAGATTTACCCTGAGCCTTGCTAGGCATTTGGAACATGCAAAGTCACCTAGGCCTCCTGAGGGCATTTAGAGGATTATGCCATTCAGCACATGCAGAACACACTGCATCCCAAAGTTTCATGGCACAAGGCCGAATTGTGTTCCAAGGGCCTCCTTTGGCTTGTCAGAGAAGAGAGGTATATGTGCTGGGTGATCCGGTGTGTAACTGAGAAGCCTGGAGAAAGGCAGTATTTCCCCCCATTTGAAAGGCAGATAGGGGCGGCCTCAAGGCTGACTGAAAAGGCAGTGCTGTTACCCGTCTTCTAGTCACTGCTAGGAATGCCTCAGTGAAGAAAGTGAGTTTTCTCCTACGAATCCAGGTGGTCGCCAGTGCCTTGCTGGGAGCTCATCCCACGGCTTGCCCTAGCTAAAGTGCGAAGTAAACGTGACCCCAGGCCTCAAGGTAAGCACGAGTGTTTCCTCTCAGCAAAGTTTGCTGTGCAGCCATCTCCATGAACCTTGACTCGATCGAGTGCTTCAACTCCTCTACGGCTTTCCGGAGGCCTCAGAGAGTCGCGTATGAGTTCCCTTCTGAGGGAGAGCGTGTGTGCCGGGAGTCCCCTGTTTGTTTTCCGAGCAACACAGCGCAGAACAGGCTGCTGGGGTCAACCCTTTCTATGCAGAGGGAAGGGCAATGAACTGATCCTCGCTTGCATAGCTCGATTTCTACCGCTGTCAAGCAGCCCCAGGACAACGTTTTGGCCGGTATTATATTCAACGTGGCTCTCCCTCTGTGGGGGCCCTCTGAGCTGCACTGAAAGAATCCCTGAGCCTACAGAACCCCCTGGCGACTCTTACCTGTCATCTCTCTATCGTAACGCAAGGTCCACTGTAGGTCCAGCCTGGCAGAAAGAACAGAAAAACCGGTCAACTTGTGAGACATTTGGGCGATCCAAAGTCACCTAGGCCTGACTAAGTCATTCAGCGGGTAATGAATGCTATGCACGGCATGCCAGAGTCCCCGCCCGCAACGAAGTGTGATCATAGAAAGGCCCCGTGTGGCTGAAAGTCTCCAGTAGTCAGTCAGAGAGTGCCGGTAAACGCGCTGTGGGGCCAAGTTGGAAACTGGAGCATGTGGGAGAAGCCCGACTCTCCCCCTTTGGAAAGCAACTTCGGTGCAGCTTCCAAGCTGCCTGAACACCACACCACCAGGACACTGTTCACTCCACAGATGCCTCTGAGGAGCAGTGAGCTTTTGCAAAAGAAACCGGGCGCTTGCGGTTCCTTCCTGGGAGCCCAGCCCAGAGCATACTGTAGCTAAAGTGCCCACTAAATGTGACCTCTAGTCACGAAGTAAGGTGCACATTTTCCCATTACCAGAGGCAGGGGTGCACCCGTTTCCGGGAAGTCTCAGTCAATGGACGGCTTTAGCTTTAGTATGCCTCAGAGCGCTCAAGCCTCTCACGGGGGCACTTCTTTCCAAGGATGAGCACCGTGTACCAAAAGCCTTCTGAGCCCAATCAAGGGATACACGGCTCCGGGACCATCCCTCACTATGCAGGTGAAAGGGCCGGGAACTAATCTCTTCTCTATGGCTAGCGTTCCACAGCTTTGAAACAGCCCCAGGAGCACGGTTTTGGGGCAGGCTTTCTTTCCATGCGGGTCTGCCACGTTCAGGACACCTAAGCTGCCCTGAAAGAAACCACCGGGGCTCCAATCCACTTTGGGGACTCGTGCTCGACGTCTCTCTAAGTGAGGCGGAAAGTAGACTTTAGGTCCAGCCCGAAATAAAGTAGAGATTTACCCTGAGCCTTGCTAGGCATTTGGAACATGCAAAGTCACCTAGGCCTCCTGAGGGCATTTAGAGGATTATGCCATTCAGCACATGCAGAACACACTGCATCCCAAAGTTTCATGGCACAAGGCCGAATTGTGTTCCAAGGGCCTCCTTTGGCTTGTCAGAGAAGAGAGGTATATGTGCTGGGTGATCCGGTGTGTAACTGAGAAGCCTGGAGAAAGGCAGTATTTCCCCCCATTTGAAAGGCAGATAGGGGCGGCCTCAAGGCTGACTGAAAAGGCAGTGCTGTTACCCGTCTTCTAGTCACTGCTAGGAATGCCTCAGTGAAGAAAGTGAGTTTTCTCCTACGAATCCAGGTGGTCGCCAGTGCCTTGCTGGGAGCTCATCCCACGGCTTGCCCTAGCTAAAGTGCGAAGTAAACGTGACCCCAGGCCTCAAGGTAAGCACGAGTGTTTCCTCTCAGCAAAGTTTGCTGTGCAGCCATCTCCATGAACCCTGACTCGATCGAGTGCTTCAACTCCTCTACGGCTTTCCGGAGGCCTCAGAGAGTCGCGTATGAGTTCCCTTCTGAGGGAGAGCGTGTGTGCCGGGAGTCCCCTGTTTGTTTTCCGAGCAACACAGCGCAGAACAGGCTGCTGGGGTCAACCCTTTCTATGCAGAGGGAAGGGCAATGAACTGATCCTCGCTTGCATAGCTCGATTTCTACCGCTGTCAAGCAGCCCCAGGACAACGTTTTGGCCGGTATTATATTCAACGTGGCTCTCCCTCTGTGGGGGCCCTCTGAGCTGCACTGAAAGAATCCCTGAGCCTACAGAGCCCCCTGGCGACTCTTACCTGTCATCTCTCTATCGTAACGCAAGGTCCACTGTAGGTCCAGCCTGGCAGAAAGAACAGAAAAACCGGTCAACTTGTGAGACATTTGGGCGATCCAAAGTCACCTAGGCCTGACTAAGTCATTCAGCGGGTAATGAATGCTATGCACGGCATGCCAGAGTCCCCGCCCGCAACGAAGTGTGATCATAGAAAGGCCCCGTGTGGCTGAAAGTCTCCAGTAGTCAGTCAGAGAGTGCCGGTAAACGCGCTGTGGGGCCAAGTTGGAAACTGGAGCATGTGGGAGAAGCCCGACTCTCCCCCTTTGGAAAGCAACTTCGGTGCAGCTTCCAAGCTGCCTGAACACCACACCACCAGGACACTGTTCACTCCACAGATGCCTCTGAGGAGCAGTGAGCTTTTGCAAAAGAAACCGGGCGCTTGCGGTTCCTTCCTGGGAGCCCAGCCCAGAGCATACTGTAGCTAAAGTGCCCACTAAATGTGACCTCTAGTCACGAAGTAAGGTGCACATTTTCCCATTACCAGAGGCAGGGGTGCACCCGTTTCCGGGAAGTCTCAGTCAATGGACGGCTTTAGCTTTAGTATGCCTCAGAGCGCTCAAGCCTCTCACGGGGGCACTTCTTTCCAAGGATGAGCACCGTGTACCAAAAGCCTTCTGAGCCCAATCAAGGGATACACGGCTCCGGGACCATCCCTCACTATGCAGGTGAAAGGGCCGGGAACTAATCTCTTCTCTATGGCTAGCGTTCCACAGCTTTGAAACAGCCCCAGGAGCACGGTTTTGGGGCAGGCTTTCTTTCCATGCGGGTCTGCCACGTTCAGGACACCTAAGCTGCCCTGAAAGAAACCACCGGGGCTCCAATCCACTTTGGGGACTCGTGCTCGACGTCTCTCTAAGTGAGGCGGAAAGTAGACTTTAGGTCCAGCCCGAAATAAAGTAGAGATTTACCCTGAGCCTTGCTAGGCATTTGGAACATGCAAAGTCACCTAGGCCTCCTGAGGGCATTTAGAGGATTATGCCATTCAGCACATGCAGAACACACTGCATCCCAAAGTTTCATGGCACAAGGCCGAATTGTGTTCCAAGGGCCTCCTTTGGCTTGTCAGAGAAGAGAGGTATATGTGCTGGGTGATCCGGTGTGTAACTGAGAAGCCTGGAGAAAGGCAGTATTTCCCCCCATTTGAAAGGCAGATAGGGGCGGCCTCAAGGCTGACTGAAAAGGCAGTGCTGTTACCCGTCTTCTAGTCACTGCTAGGAATGCCTCAGTGAAGAAAGTGAGTTTTCTCCTACGAATCCAGGTGGTCGCCAGTGCCTTGCTGGGAGCTCATCCCACGGCTTGCCCTAGCTAAAGTGCGAAGTAAACGTGACCCCAGGCCTCAAGGTAAGCACGAGTGTTTCCTCTCAGCAAAGTTTGCTGTGCAGCCATCTCCATGAACCCTGACTCGATCGAGTGCTTCAACTCCTCTACGGCTTTCCGGAGGCCTCAGAGAGTCGCGTATGAGTTCCCTTCTGAGGGAGAGCGTGTGTGCCGGGAGTCCCCTGTTTGTTTTCCGAGCAACACAGCGCAGAACAGGCTGCTGGGGTCAACCCTTTCTATGCAGAGGGAAGGGCAATGAACTGATCCTCGCTTGCATAGCTCGATTTCTACCGCTGTCAAGCAGCCCCAGGACAACGTTTTGGCCGGTATTATATTCAACGTGGCTCTCCCTCTGTGGGGGCCCTCTGAGCTGCACTGAAAGAATCCCTGAGCCTACAGAACCCCCTGGCGACTCTTACCTGTCATCTCTCTATCGTAACGCAAGGTCCACTGTAGGTCCAGCCTGGCAGAAAGAACAGAAAAACCGGTCAACTTGTGAGACATTTGGGCGATCCAAAGTCACCTAGGCCTGACTAAGTCATTCAGCGGGTAATGAATGCTATGCACGGCATGCCAGAGTCCCCGCCCGCAACGAAGTGTGATCATAGAAAGGCCCCGTGTGGCTGAAAGTCTCCAGTAGTCAGTCAGAGAGTGCCGGTAAACGCGCTGTGGGGCCAAGTTGGAAACTGGAGCATGTGGGAGAAGCCCGACTCTCCCCCTTTGGAAAGCAACTTCGGTGCAGCTTCCAAGCTGCCTGAACACCACACCACCAGGACACTGTTCACTCCACAGATGCCTCTGAGGAGCAGTGAGCTTTTGCAAAAGAAACCGGGCGCTTGCGGTTCCTTCCTGGGAGCCCAGCCCAGAGCATACTGTAGCTAAAGTGCCCACTAAATGTGACCTCTAGTCACGAAGTAAGGTGCACATTTTCCCATTACCAGAGGCAGGGGTGCACCCGTTTCCGGGAAGTCTCAGTCAATGGACGGCTTTAGCTTTAGTATGCCTCAGAGCGCTCAAGCCTCTCACGGGGGCACTTCTTTCCAAGGATGAGCACCGTGTACCAAAAGCCTTCTGAGCCCAATCAAGGGATACACGGCTCCGGGACCATCCCTCACTATGCAGGTGAAAGGGCCGGGAACTAATCTCTTCTCTATGGCTAGCGTTCCACAGCTTTGAAACAGCCCCAGGAGCACGGTTTTGGGGCAGGCTTTCTTTCCATGCGGGTCTGCCACGTTCAGGACACCTAAGCTGCCCTGAAAGAAACCACCGGGGCTCCAATCCACTTTGGGGACTCGTGCTCGACGTCTCTCTAAGTGAGGCGGAAAGTAGACTTTAGGTCCAGCCCGAAATAAAGTAGAGATTTACCCTGAGCCTTGCTAGGCATTTGGAACATGCAAAGTCACCTAGGCCTCCTGAGGGCATTTAGAGGATTATGCCATTCAGCACATGCAGAACACACTGCATCCCAAAGTTTCATGGCACAAGGCCGAATTGTGTTCCAAGGGCCTCCTTTGGCTTGTCAGAGAAGAGAGGTATATGTGCTGGGTGATCCGGTGTGTAACTGAGAAGCCTGGAGAAAGGCAGTATTTCCCCCCATTTGAAAGGCAGATAGGGGCGGCCTCAAGGCTGACTGAAAAGGCAGTGCTGTTACCCGTCTTCTAGTCACTGCTAGGAATGCCTCAGTGAAGAAAGTGAGTTTTCTCCTACGAATCCAGGTGGTCGCCAGTGCCTTGCTGGGAGCTCATCCCACGGCTTGCCCTAGCTAAAGTGCGAAGTAAACGTGACCCCAGGCCTCAAGGTAAGCACGAGTGTTTCCTCTCAGCAAAGTTTGCTGTGCAGCCATCTCCATGAACCCTGACTCGATCGAGTGCTTCAACTCCTCTACGGCTTTCCGGAGGCCTCAGAGAGTCGCGTATGAGTTCCCTTCTGAGGGAGAGCGTGTGTGCCGGGAGTCCCCTGTTTGTTTTCCGAGCAACACAGCGCAGAACAGGCTGCTGGGGTCAACCCTTTCTATGCAGAGGGAAGGGCAATGAACTGATCCTCGCTTGCATAGCTCGATTTCTACCGCTGTCAAGCAGCCCCAGGACAACGTTTTGGCCGGTATTATATTCAACGTGGCTCTCCCTCTGTGGGGGCCCTCTGAGCTGCACTGAAAGAATCCCTGAGCCTACAGAGCCCCCTGGCGACTCTTACCTGTCATCTCTCTATCGTAACGCAAGGTCCACTGTAGGTCCAGCCTGGCAGAAAGAACAGAAAAACCGGTCAACTTGTGAGACATTTGGGCGATCCAAAGTCACCTAGGCCTGACTAAGTCATTCAGCGGGTAATGAATGCTATGCACGGCATGCCAGAGTCCCCGCCCGCAACGAAGTGTGATCATAGAAAGGCCCCGTGTGGCTGAAAGTCTCCAGTAGTCAGTCAGAGAGTGCCGGTAAACGCGCTGTGGGGCCAAGTTGGAAACTGGAGCATGTGGGAGAAGCCCGACTCTCCCCCTTTGGAAAGCAACTTCGGTGCAGCTTCCAAGCTGCCTGAACACCACACCACCAGGACACTGTTCACTCCACAGATGCCTCTGAGGAGCAGTGAGCTTTTGCAAAAGAAACCGGGCGCTTGCGGTTCCTTCCTGGGAGCCCAGCCCAGAGCATACTGTAGCTAAAGTGCCCACTAAATGTGACCTCTAGTCACGAAGTAAGGTGCACATTTTCCCATTACCAGAGGCAGGGGTGCACCCGTTTCCGGGAAGTCTCAGTCAATGGACGGCTTTAGCTTTAGTATGCCTCAGAGCGCTCAAGCCTCTCACGGGGGCACTTCTTTCCAAGGATGAGCACCGTGTACCAAAAGCCTTCTGAGCCCAATCAAGGGATACACGGCTCCGGGACCATCCCTCACTATGCAGGTGAAAGGGCCGGGAACTAATCTCTTCTCTATGGCTAGCGTTCCACAGCTTTGAAACAGCCCCAGGAGCACGGTTTCGGGGCAGGCTTTCTTTCCATGCGGGTCTGCCACGTTCAGGACACCTAAGCTGCCCTGAAAGAAACCACCGGGGCTCCAATCCACTTTGGGGACTCGTGCTCGACGTCTCTCTAAGTGAGGCGGAAAGTAGACTTTAGGTCCAGCCCGAAATAAAGTAGAGATTTACCCTGAGCCTTGCTAGGCATTTGGAACATGCAAAGTCACCTAGGCCTCCTGAGGGCATTTAGAGGATTATGCCATTCAGCACATGCAGAACACACTGCATCCCAAAGTTTCATGGCACAAGGCCGAATTGTGTTCCAAGGGCCTCCTTTGGCTTGTCAGAGAAGAGAGGTATATGTGCTGGGTGATCCGGTGTGTAACTGAGAAGCCTGGAGAAAGGCAGTATTTCCCCCCATTTGAAAGGCAGATAGGGGCGGCCTCAAGGCTGACTGAAAAGGCAGTGCTGTTACCCGTCTTCTAGTCACTGCTAGGAATGCCTCAGTGAAGAAAGTGAGTTTTCTCCTACGAATCCAGGTGGTCGCCAGTGCCTTGCTGGGAGCTCATCCCACGGCTTGCCCTAGCTAAAGTGCGAAGTAAACGTGACCCCAGGCCTCAAGGTAAGCACGAGTGTTTCCTCTCAGCAAAGTTTGCTGTGCAGCCATCTCCATGAACCCTGACTCGATCGAGTGCTTCAACTCCTCTACGGCTTTCCGGAGGCCTCAGAGAGTCGCGTATGAGTTCCCTTCTGAGGGAGAGCGTGTGTGCCGGGAGTCCCCTGTTTGTTTTCCGAGCAACACAGCGCAGAACAGGCTGCTGGGGTCAACCCTTTCTATGCAGAGGGAAGGGCAATGAACTGATCCTCGCTTGCATAGCTCGATTTCTACCGCTGTCAAGCAGCCCCAGGACAACGTTTTGGCCGGTATTATATTCAACGTGGCTCTCCCTCTGTGGGGGCCCTCTGAGCTGCACTGAAAGAATCCCTGAGCCTACAGAACCCCCTGGCGACTCTTACCTGTCATCTCTCTATCGTAACGCAAGGTCCACTGTAGGTCCAGCCTGGCAGAAAGAACAGAAAAACCGGTCAACTTGTGAGACATTTGGGCGATCCAAAGTCACCTAGGCCTGACTAAGTCATTCAGCGGGTAATGAATGCTATGCACGGCATGCCAGAGTCCCCGCCCGCAACGAAGTGTGATCATAGAAAGGCCCCGTGTGGCTGAAAGTCTCCAGTAGTCAGTCAGAGAGTGCCGGTAAACGCGCTGTGGGGCCAAGTTGGAAACTGGAGCATGTGGGAGAAGCCCGACTCTCCCCCTTTGGAAAGCAACTTCGGTGCAGCTTCCAAGCTGCCTGAACACCACACCACCAGGACACTGTTCACTCCACAGATGCCTCTGAGGAGCAGTGAGCTTTTGCAAAAGAAACCGGGCGCTTGCGGTTCCTTCCTGGGAGCCCAGCCCAGAGCATACTGTAGCTAAAGTGCCCACTAAATGTGACCTCTAGTCACGAAGTAAGGTGCACATTTTCCCATTACCAGAGGCAGGGGTGCACCCGTTTCCGGGAAGTCTCAGTCAATGGACGGCTTTAGCTTTAGTATGCCTCAGAGCGCTCAAGCCTCTCACGGGGGCACTTCTTTCCAAGGATGAGCACCGTGTACCAAAAGCCTTCTGAGCCCAATCAAGGGATACACGGCTCCGGGACCATCCCTCACTATGCAGGTGAAAGGGCCGGGAACTAATCTCTTCTCTATGGCTAGCGTTCCACAGCTTTGAAACAGCCCCAGGAGCACGGTTTTGGGGCAGGCTTTCTTTCCATGCGGGTCTGCCACGTTCAGGACACCTAAGCTGCCCTGAAAGAAACCACCGGGGCTCCAATCCACTTTGGGGACTCGTGCTCGACGTCTCTCTAAGTGAGGCGGAAAGTAGACTTTAGGTCCAGCCCGAAATAAAGTAGAGATTTACCCTGAGCCTTGCTAGGCATTTGGAACATGCAAAGTCACCTAGGCCTCCTGAGGGCATTTAGAGGATTATGCCATTCAGCACATGCAGAACACACTGCATCCCAAAGTTTCATGGCACAAGGCCGAATTGTGTTCCAAGGGCCTCCTTTGGCTTGTCAGAGAAGAGAGGTATATGTGCTGGGTGATCCGGTGTGTAACTGAGAAGCCTGGAGAAAGGCAGTATTTCCCCCCATTTGAAAGGCAGATAGGGGCGGCCTCAAGGCTGACTGAAAAGGCAGTGCTGTTACCCGTCTTCTAGTCACTGCTAGGAATGCCTCAGTGAAGAAAGTGAGTTTTCTCCTACGAATCCAGGTGGTCGCCAGTGCCTTGCTGGGAGCTCATCCCACGGCTTGCCCTAGCTAAAGTGCGAAGTAAACGTGACCCCAGGCCTCAAGGTAAGCACGAGTGTTTCCTCTCAGCAAAGTTTGCTGTGCAGCCATCTCCATGAACCCTGACTCGATCGAGTGCTTCAACTCCTCTACGGCTTTCCGGAGGCCTCAGAGAGTCGCGTATGAGTTCCCTTCTGAGGGAGAGCGTGTGTGCCGGGAGTCCCCTGTTTGTTTTCCGAGCAACACAGCGCAGAACAGGCTGCTGGGGTCAACCCTTTCTATGCAGAGGGAAGGGCAATGAACTGATCCTCGCTTGCATAGCTCGATTTCTACCGCTGTCAAGCAGCCCCAGGACAACGTTTTGGCCGGTATTATATTCAACGTGGCTCTCCCTCTGTGGGGGCCCTCTGAGCTGCACTGAAAGAATCCCTGAGCCTACAGAGCCCCCTGGCGACTCTTACCTGTCATCTCTCTATCGTAACGCAAGGTCCACTGTAGGTCCAGCCTGGCAGAAAGAACAGAAAAACCGGTCAACTTGTGAGACATTTGGGCGATCCAAAGTCACCTAGGCCTGACTAAGTCATTCAGCGGGTAATGAATGCTATGCACGGCATGCCAGAGTCCCCGCCCGCAACGAAGTGTGATCATAGAAAGGCCCCGTGTGGCTGAAAGTCTCCAGTAGTCAGTCAGAGAGTGCCGGTAAACGCGCTGTGGGGCCAAGTTGGAAACTGGAGCATGTGGGAGAAGCCCGACTCTCCCCCTTTGGAAAGCAACTTCGGTGCAGCTTCCAAGCTGCCTGAACACCACACCACCAGGACACTGTTCACTCCACAGATGCCTCTGAGGAGCAGTGAGCTTTTGCAAAAGAAACCGGGCGCTTGCGGTTCCTTCCTGGGAGCCCAGCCCAGAGCATACTGTAGCTAAAGTGCCCACTAAATGTGACCTCTAGTCACGAAGTAAGGTGCACATTTTCCCATTACCAGAGGCAGGGGTGCACCCGTTTCCGGGAAGTCTCAGTCAATGGACGGCTTTAGCTTTAGTATGCCTCAGAGCGCTCAAGCCTCTCACGGGGGCACTTCTTTCCAAGGATGAGCACCGTGTACCAAAAGCCTTCTGAGCCCAATCAAGGGATACACGGCTCCGGGACCATCCCTCACTATGCAGGTGAAAGGGCCGGGAACTAATCTCTTCTCTATGGCTAGCGTTCCACAGCTTTGAAACAGCCCCAGGAGCACGGTTTTGGGGCAGGCTTTCTTTCCATGCGGGTCTGCCACGTTCAGGACACCTAAGCTGCCCTGAAAGAAACCACCGGGGCTCCAATCCACTTTGGGGACTCGTGCTCGACGTCTCTCTAAGTGAGGCGGAAAGTAGACTTTAGGTCCAGCCCGAAATAAAGTAGAGATTTACCCTGAGCCTTGCTAGGCATTTGGAACATGCAAAGTCACCTAGGCCTCCTGAGGGCATTTAGAGGATTATGCCATTCAGCACATGCAGAACACACTGCATCCCAAAGTTTCATGGCACAAGGCCGAATTGTGTTCCAAGGGCCTCCTTTGGCTTGTCAGAGAAGAGAGGTATATGTGCTGGGTGATCCGGTGTGTAACTGAGAAGCCTGGAGAAAGGCAGTATTTCCCCCCATTTGAAAGGCAGATAGGGGCGGCCTCAAGGCTGACTGAAAAGGCAGTGCTGTTACCCGTCTTCTAGTCACTGCTAGGAATGCCTCAGTGAAGAAAGTGAGTTTTCTCCTACGAATCCAGGTGGTCGCCAGTGCCTTGCTGGGAGCTCATCCCACGGCTTGCCCTAGCTAAAGTGCGAAGTAAACGTGACCCCAGGCCTCAAGGTAAGCACGAGTGTTTCCTCTCAGCAAAGTTTGCTGTGCAGCCATCTCCATGAACCCTGACTCGATCGAGTGCTTCAACTCCTCTACGGCTTTCCGGAGGCCTCAGAGAGTCGCGTATGAGTTCCCTTCTGAGGGAGAGCGTGTGTGCCGGGAGTCCCCTGTTTGTTTTCCGAGCAACACAGCGCAGAACAGGCTGCTGGGGTCAACCCTTTCTATGCAGAGGGAAGGGCAATGAACTGATCCTCGCTTGCATAGCTCGATTTCTACCGCTGTCAAGCAGCCCCAGGACAACGTTTTGGCCGGTATTATATTCAACGTGGCTCTCCCTCTGTGGGGGCCCTCTGAGCTGCACTGAAAGAATCCCTGAGCCTACAGAGCCCCCTGGCGACTCTTACCTGTCATCTCTCTATCGTAACGCAAGGTCCACTGTAGGTCCAGCCTGGCAGAAAGAACAGAAAAACCGGTCAACTTGTGAGACATTTGGGCGATCCAAAGTCACCTAGGCCTGACTAAGTCATTCAGCGGGTAATGAATGCTATGCACGGCATGCCAGAGTCCCCGCCCGCAACGAAGTGTGATCATAGAAAGGCCCCGTGTGGCTGAAAGTCTCCAGTAGTCAGTCAGAGAGTGCCGGTAAACGCGCTGTGGGGCCAAGTTGGAAACTGGAGCATGTGGGAGAAGCCCGACTCTCCCCCTTTGGAAAGCAACTTCGGTGCAGCTTCCAAGCTGCCTGAACACCACACCACCAGGACACTGTTCACTCCACAGATGCCTCTGAGGAGCAGTGAGCTTTTGCAAAAGAAACCGGGCGCTTGCGGTTCCTTCCTGGGAGCCCAGCCCAGAGCATACTGTAGCTAAAGTGCCCACTAAATGTGACCTCTAGTCACGAAGTAAGGTGCACATTTTCCCATTACCAGAGGCAGGGGTGCACCCGTTTCCGGGAAGTCTCAGTCAATGGACGGCTTTAGCTTTAGTATGCCTCAGAGCGCTCAAGCCTCTCACGGGGGCACTTCTTTCCAAGGATGAGCACCGTGTACCAAAAGCCTTCTGAGCCCAATCAAGGGATACACGGCTCCGGGACCATCCCTCACTATGCAGGTGAAAGGGCCGGGAACTAATCTCTTCTCTATGGCTAGCGTTCCACAGCTTTGAAACAGCCCCAGGAGCACGGTTTTGGGGCAGGCTTTCTTTCCATGCGGGTCTGCCACGTTCAGGACACCTAAGCTGCCCTGAAAGAAACCACCGGGGCTCCAATCCACTTTGGGGACTCGTGCTCGACGTCTCTCTAAGTGAGGCGGAAAGTAGACTTTAGGTCCAGCCCGAAATAAAGTAGAGATTTACCCTGAGCCTTGCTAGGCATTTGGAACATGCAAAGTCACCTAGGCCTCCTGAGGGCATTTAGAGGATTATGCCATTCAGCACATGCAGAACACACTGCATCCCAAAGTTTCATGGCACAAGGCCGAATTGTGTTCCAAGGGCCTCCTTTGGCTTGTCAGAGAAGAGAGGTATATGTGCTGGGTGATCCGGTGTGTAACTGAGAAGCCTGGAGAAAGGCAGTATTTCCCCCCATTTGAAAGGCAGATAGGGGCGGCCTCAAGGCTGACTGAAAAGGCAGTGCTGTTACCCGTCTTCTAGTCACTGCTAGGAATGCCTCAGTGAAGAAAGTGAGTTTTCTCCTACGAATCCAGGTGGTCGCCAGTGCCTTGCTGGGAGCTCATCCCACGGCTTGCCCTAGCTAAAGTGCGAAGTAAACGTGACCCCAGGCCTCAAGGTAAGCACGAGTGTTTCCTCTCAGCAAAGTTTGCTGTGCAGCCATCTCCATGAACCCTGACTCGATCGAGTGCTTCAACTCCTCTACGGCTTTCCGGAGGCCTCAGAGAGTCGCGTATGAGTTCCCTTCTGAGGGAGAGCGTGTGTGCCGGGAGTCCCCTGTTTGTTTTCCGAGCAACACAGCGCAGAACAGGCTGCTGGGGTCAACCCTTTCTATGCAGAGGGAAGGGCAATGAACTGATCCTCGCTTGCATAGCTCGATTTCTACCGCTGTCAAGCAGCCCCAGGACAACGTTTTGGCCGGTATTATATTCAACGTGGCTCTCCCTCTGTGGGGGCCCTCTGAGCTGCACTGAAAGAATCCCTGAGCCTACAGAACCCCCTGGCGACTCTTACCTGTCATCTCTCTATCGTAACGCAAGGTCCACTGTAGGTCCAGCCTGGCAGAAAGAACAGAAAAACCGGTCAACTTGTGAGACATTTGGGCGATCCAAAGTCACCTAGGCCTGACTAAGTCATTCAGCGGGTAATGAATGCTATGCACGGCATGCCAGAGTCCCCGCCCGCAACGAAGTGTGATCATAGAAAGGCCCCGTGTGGCTGAAAGTCTCCAGTAGTCAGTCAGAGAGTGCCGGTAAACGCGCTGTGGGGCCAAGTTGGAAACTGGAGCATGTGGGAGAAGCCCGACTCTCCCCCTTTGGAAAGCAACTTCGGTGCAGCTTCCAAGCTGCCTGAACACCACACCACCAGGACACTGTTCACTCCACAGATGCCTCTGAGGAGCAGTGAGCTTTTGCAAAAGAAACCGGGCGCTTGCGGTTCCTTCCTGGGAGCCCAGCCCAGAGCATACTGTAGCTAAAGTGCCCACTAAATGTGACCTCTAGTCACGAAGTAAGGTGCACATTTTCCCATTACCAGAGGCAGGGGTGCACCCGTTTCCGGGAAGTCTCAGTCAATGGACGGCTTTAGCTTTAGTATGCCTCAGAGCGCTCAAGCCTCTCACGGGGGCACTTCTTTCCAAGGATGAGCACCGTGTACCAAAAGCCTTCTGAGCCCAATCAAGGGATACACGGCTCCGGGACCATCCCTCACTATGCAGGTGAAAGGGCCGGGAACTAATCTCTTCTCTATGGCTAGCGTTCCACAGCTTTGAAACAGCCCCAGGAGCACGGTTTTGGGGCAGGCTTTCTTTCCATGCGGGTCTGCCACGTTCAGGACACCTAAGCTGCCCTGAAAGAAACCACCGGGGCTCCAATCCACTTTGGGGACTCGTGCTCGACGTCTCTCTAAGTGAGGCGGAAAGTAGACTTTAGGTCCAGCCCGAAATAAAGTAGAGATTTACCCTGAGCCTTGCTAGGCATTTGGAACATGCAAAGTCACCTAGGCCTCCTGAGGGCATTTAGAGGATTATGCCATTCAGCACATGCAGAACACACTGCATCCCAAAGTTTCATGGCACAAGGCCGAATTGTGTTCCAAGGGCCTCCTTTGGCTTGTCAGAGAAGAGAGGTATATGTGCTGGGTGATCCGGTGTGTAACTGAGAAGCCTGGAGAAAGGCAGTATTTCCCCCCATTTGAAAGGCAGATAGGGGCGGCCTCAAGGCTGACTGAAAAGGCAGTGCTGTTACCCGTCTTCTAGTCACTGCTAGGAATGCCTCAGTGAAGAAAGTGAGTTTTCTCCTACGAATCCAGGTGGTCGCCAGTGCCTTGCTGGGAGCTCATCCCACGGCTTGCCCTAGCTAAAGTGCGAAGTAAACGTGACCCCAGGCCTCAAGGTAAGCACGAGTGTTTCCTCTCAGCAAAGTTTGCTGTGCAGCCATCTCCATGAACCCTGACTCGATCGAGTGCTTCAACTCCTCTACGGCTTTCCGGAGGCCTCAGAGAGTCGCGTATGAGTTCCCTTCTGAGGGAGAGCGTGTGTGCCGGGAGTCCCCTGTTTGTTTTCCGAGCAACACAGCGCAGAACAGGCTGCTGGGGTCAACCCTTTCTATGCAGAGGGAAGGGCAATGAACTGATCCTCGCTTGCATAGCTCGATTTCTACCGCTGTCAAGCAGCCCCAGGACAACGTTTTGGCCGGTATTATATTCAACGTGGCTCTCCCTCTGTGGGGGCCCTCTGAGCTGCACTGAAAGAATCCCTGAGCCTACAGAACCCCCTGGCGACTCTTACCTGTCATCTCTCTATCGTAACGCAAGGTCCACTGTAGGTCCAGCCTGGCAGAAAGAACAGAAAAACCGGTCAACTTGTGAGACATTTGGGCGATCCAAAGTCACCTAGGCCTGACTAAGTCATTCAGCGGGTAATGAATGCTATGCACGGCATGCCAGAGTCCCCGCCCGCAACGAAGTGTGATCATAGAAAGGCCCCGTGTGGCTGAAAGTCTCCAGTAGTCAGTCAGAGAGTGCCGGTAAACGCGCTGTGGGGCCAAGTTGGAAACTGGAGCATGTGGGAGAAGCCCGACTCTCCCCCTTTGGAAAGCAACTTCGGTGCAGCTTCCAAGCTGCCTGAACACCACACCACCAGGACACTGTTCACTCCACAGATGCCTCTGAGGAGCAGTGAGCTTTTGCAAAAGAAACCGGGCGCTTGCGGTTCCTTCCTGGGAGCCCAGCCCAGAGCATACTGTAGCTAAAGTGCCCACTAAATGTGACCTCTAGTCACGAAGTAAGGTGCACATTTTCCCATTACCAGAGGCAGGGGTGCACCCGTTTCCGGGAAGTCTCAGTCAATGGACGGCTTTAGCTTTAGTATGCCTCAGAGCGCTCAAGCCTCTCACGGGGGCACTTCTTTCCAAGGATGAGCACCGTGTACCAAAAGCCTTCTGAGCCCAATCAAGGGATACACGGCTCCGGGACCATCCCTCACTATGCAGGTGAAAGGGCCGGGAACTAATCTCTTCTCTATGGCTAGCGTTCCACAGCTTTGAAACAGCCCCAGGAGCACGGTTTTGGGGCAGGCTTTCTTTCCATGCGGGTCTGCCACGTTCAGGACACCTAAGCTGCCCTGAAAGAAACCACCGGGGCTCCAATCCACTTTGGGGACTCGTGCTCGACGTCTCTCTAAGTGAGGCGGAAAGTAGACTTTAGGTCCAGCCCGAAATAAAGTAGAGATTTACCCTGAGCCTTGCTAGGCATTTGGAACATGCAAAGTCACCTAGGCCTCCTGAGGGCATTTAGAGGATTATGCCATTCAGCACATGCAGAACACACTGCATCCCAAAGTTTCATGGCACAAGGCCGAATTGTGTTCCAAGGGCCTCCTTTGGCTTGTCAGAGAAGAGAGGTATATGTGCTGGGTGATCCGGTGTGTAACTGAGAAGCCTGGAGAAAGGCAGTATTTCCCCCCATTTGAAAGGCAGATAGGGGCGGCCTCAAGGCTGACTGAAAAGGCAGTGCTGTTACCCGTCTTCTAGTCACTGCTAGGAATGCCTCAGTGAAGAAAGTGAGTTTTCTCCTACGAATCCAGGTGGTCGCCAGTGCCTTGCTGGGAGCTCATCCCACGGCTTGCCCTAGCTAAAGTGCGAAGTAAACGTGACCCCAGGCCTCAAGGTAAGCACGAGTGTTTCCTCTCAGCAAAGTTTGCTGTGCAGCCATCTCCATGAACCCTGACTCGATCGAGTGCTTCAACTCCTCTACGGCTTTCCGGAGGCCTCAGAGAGTCGCGTATGAGTTCCCTTCTGAGGGAGAGCGTGTGTGCCGGGAGTCCCCTGTTTGTTTTCCGAGCAACACAGCGCAGAACAGGCTGCTGGGGTCAACCCTTTCTATGCAGAGGGAAGGGCAATGAACTGATCCTCGCTTGCATAGCTCGATTTCTACCGCTGTCAAGCAGCCCCAGGACAACGTTTTGGCCGGTATTATATTCAACGTGGCTCTCCCTCTGTGGGGGCCCTCTGAGCTGCACTGAAAGAATCCCTGAGCCTACAGAGCCCCCTGGCGACTCTTACCTGTCATCTCTCTATCGTAACGCAAGGTCCACTGTAGGTCCAGCCTGGCAGAAAGAACAGAAAAACCGGTCAACTTGTGAGACATTTGGGCGATCCAAAGTCACCTAGGCCTGACTAAGTCATTCAGCGGGTAATGAATGCTATGCACGGCATGCCAGAGTCCCCGCCCGCAACGAAGTGTGATCATAGAAAGGCCCCGTGTGGCTGAAAGTCTCCAGTAGTCAGTCAGAGAGTGCCGGTAAACGCGCTGTGGGGCCAAGTTGGAAACTGGAGCATGTGGGAGAAGCCCGACTCTCCCCCTTTGGAAAGCAACTTCGGTGCAGCTTCCAAGCTGCCTGAACACCACACCACCAGGACACTGTTCACTCCACAGATGCCTCTGAGGAGCAGTGAGCTTTTGCAAAAGAAACCGGGCGCTTGCGGTTCCTTCCTGGGAGCCCAGCCCAGAGCATACTGTAGCTAAAGTGCCCACTAAATGTGACCTCTAGTCACGAAGTAAGGTGCACATTTTCCCATTACCAGAGGCAGGGGTGCACCCGTTTCCGGGAAGTCTCAGTCAATGGACGGCTTTAGCTTTAGTATGCCTCAGAGCGCTCAAGCCTCTCACGGGGGCACTTCTTTCCAAGGATGAGCACCGTGTACCAAAAGCCTTCTGAGCCCAATCAAGGGATACACGGCTCCGGGACCATCCCTCACTATGCAGGTGAAAGGGCCGGGAACTAATCTCTTCTCTATGGCTAGCGTTCCACAGCTTTGAAACAGCCCCAGGAGCACGGTTTTGGGGCAGGCTTTCTTTCCATGCGGGTCTGCCACGTTCAGGACACCTAAGCTGCCCTGAAAGAAACCACCGGGGCTCCAATCCACTTTGGGGACTCGTGCTCGACGTCTCTCTAAGTGAGGCGGAAAGTAGACTTTAGGTCCAGCCCGAAATAAAGTAGAGATTTACCCTGAGCCTTGCTAGGCATTTGGAACATGCAAAGTCACCTAGGCCTCCTGAGGGCATTTAGAGGATTATGCCATTCAGCACATGCAGAACACACTGCATCCCAAAGTTTCATGGCACAAGGCCGAATTGTGTTCCAAGGGCCTCCTTTGGCTTGTCAGAGAAGAGAGGTATATGTGCTGGGTGATCCGGTGTGTAACTGAGAAGCCTGGAGAAAGGCAGTATTTCCCCCCATTTGAAAGGCAGATAGGGGCGGCCTCAAGGCTGACTGAAAAGGCAGTGCTGTTACCCGTCTTCTAGTCACTGCTAGGAATGCCTCAGTGAAGAAAGTGAGTTTTCTCCTACGAATCCAGGTGGTCGCCAGTGCCTTGCTGGGAGCTCATCCCACGGCTTGCCCTAGCTAAAGTGCGAAGTAAACGTGACCCCAGGCCTCAAGGTAAGCACGAGTGTTTCCTCTCAGCAAAGTTTGCTGTGCAGCCATCTCCATGAACCCTGACTCGATCGAGTGCTTCAACTCCTCTACGGCTTTCCGGAGGCCTCAGAGAGTCGCGTATGAGTTCCCTTCTGAGGGAGAGCGTGTGTGCCGGGAGTCCCCTGTTTGTTTTCCGAGCAACACAGCGCAGAACAGGCTGCTGGGGTCAACCCTTTCTATGCAGAGGGAAGGGCAATGAACTGATCCTCGCTTGCATAGCTCGATTTCTACCGCTGTCAAGCAGCCCCAGGACAACGTTTTGGCCGGTATTATATTCAACGTGGCTCTCCCTCTGTGGGGGCCCTCTGAGCTGCACTGAAAGAATCCCTGAGCCTACAGAACCCCCTGGCGACTCTTACCTGTCATCTCTCTATCGTAACGCAAGGTCCACTGTAGGTCCAGCCTGGCAGAAAGAACAGAAAAACCGGTCAACTTGTGAGACATTTGGGCGATCCAAAGTCACCTAGGCCTGACTAAGTCATTCAGCGGGTAATGAATGCTATGCACGGCATGCCAGAGTCCCCGCCCGCAACGAAGTGTGATCATAGAAAGGCCCCGTGTGGCTGAAAGTCTCCAGTAGTCAGTCAGAGAGTGCCGGTAAACGCGCTGTGGGGCCAAGTTGGAAACTGGAGCATGTGGGAGAAGCCCGACTCTCCCCCTTTGGAAAGCAACTTCGGTGCAGCTTCCAAGCTGCCTGAACACCACACCACCAGGACACTGTTCACTCCACAGATGCCTCTGAGGAGCAGTGAGCTTTTGCAAAAGAAACCGGGCGCTTGCGGTTCCTTCCTGGGAGCCCAGCCCAGAGCATACTGTAGCTAAAGTGCCCACTAAATGTGACCTCTAGTCACGAAGTAAGGTGCACATTTTCCCATTACCAGAGGCAGGGGTGCACCCGTTTCCGGGAAGTCTCAGTCAATGGACGGCTTTAGCTTTAGTATGCCTCAGAGCGCTCAAGCCTCTCACGGGGGCACTTCTTTCCAAGGATGAGCACCGTGTACCAAAAGCCTTCTGAGCCCAATCAAGGGATACACGGCTCCGGGACCATCCCTCACTATGCAGGTGAAAGGGCCGGGAACTAATCTCTTCTCTATGGCTAGCGTTCCACAGCTTTGAAACAGCCCCAGGAGCACGGTTTTGGGGCAGGCTTTCTTTCCATGCGGGTCTGCCACGTTCAGGACACCTAAGCTGCCCTGAAAGAAACCACCGGGGCTCCAATCCACTTTGGGGACTCGTGCTCGACGTCTCTCTAAGTGAGGCGGAAAGTAGACTTTAGGTCCAGCCCGAAATAAAGTAGAGATTTACCCTGAGCCTTGCTAGGCATTTGGAACATGCAAAGTCACCTAGGCCTCCTGAGGGCATTTAGAGGATTATGCCATTCAGCACATGCAGAACACACTGCATCCCAAAGTTTCATGGCACAAGGCCGAATTGTGTTCCAAGGGCCTCCTTTGGCTTGTCAGAGAAGAGAGGTATATGTGCTGGGTGATCCGGTGTGTAACTGAGAAGCCTGGAGAAAGGCAGTATTTCCCCCCATTTGAAAGGCAGATAGGGGCGGCCTCAAGGCTGACTGAAAAGGCAGTGCTGTTACCCGTCTTCTAGTCACTGCTAGGAATGCCTCAGTGAAGAAAGTGAGTTTTCTCCTACGAATCCAGGTGGTCGCCAGTGCCTTTCTGGGAGCTCATCCCACGGCTTGCCCTAGCTAAAGTGCGAAGTAAACGTGACCCCAGGCCTCAAGGTAAGCACGAGTGTTTCCTCTCAGCAAAGTTTGCTGTGCAGCCATCTCCATGAACCCTGACTCGATCGAGTGCTTCAACTCCTCTACGGCTTTCCGGAGGCCTCAGAGAGTCGCGTATGAGTTCCCTTCTGAGGGAGAGCGTGTGTGCCGGGAGTCCCCTGTTTGTTTTCCGAGCAACACAGCGCAGAACAGGCTGCTGGGGTCAACCCTTTCTATGCAGAGGGAAGGGCAATGAACTGATCCTCGCTTGCATAGCTCGATTTCTACCGCTGTCAAGCAGCCCCAGGACAACGTTTTGGCCGGTATTATATTCAACGTGGCTCTCCCTCTGTGGGGGCCCTCTGAGCTGCACTGAAAGAATCCCTGAGCCTACAGAGCCCCCTGGCGACTCTTACCTGTCATCTCTCTATCGTAACGCAAGGTCCACTGTAGGTCCAGCCTGGCAGAAAGAACAGAAAAACCGGTCAACTTGTGAGACATTTGGGCGATCCAAAGTCACCTAGGCCTGACTAAGTCATTCAGCGGGTAATGAATGCTATGCACGGCATGCCAGAGTCCCCGCCCGCAACGAAGTGTGATCATAGAAAGGCCCCGTGTGGCTGAAAGTCTCCAGTAGTCAGTCAGAGAGTGCCGGTAAACGCGCTGTGGGGCCAAGTTGGAAACTGGAGCATGTGGGAGAAGCCCGACTCTCCCCCTTTGGAAAGCAACTTCGGTGCAGCTTCCAAGCTGCCTGAACACCACACCACCAGGACACTGTTCACTCCACAGATGCCTCTGAGGAGCAGTGAGCTTTTGCAAAAGAAACCGGGCGCTTGCGGTTCCTTCCTGGGAGCCCAGCCCAGAGCATACTGTAGCTAAAGTGCCCACTAAATGTGACCTCTAGTCACGAAGTAAGGTGCACATTTTCCCATTACCAGAGGCAGGGGTGCACCCGTTTCCGGGAAGTCTCAGTCAATGGACGGCTTTAGCTTTAGTATGCCTCAGAGCGCTCAAGCCTCTCACGGGGGCACTTCTTTCCAAGGATGAGCACCGTGTACCAAAAGCCTTCTGAGCCCAATCAAGGGATACACGGCTCCGGGACCATCCCTCACTATGCAGGTGAAAGGGCCGGGAACTAATCTCTTCTCTATGGCTAGCGTTCCACAGCTTTGAAACAGCCCCAGGAGCACGGTTTTGGGGCAGGCTTTCTTTCCATGCGGGTCTGCCACGTTCAGGACACCTAAGCTGCCCTGAAAGAAACCACCGGGGCTCCAATCCACTTTGGGGACTCGTGCTCGACGTCTCTCTAAGTGAGGCGGAAAGTAGACTTTAGGTCCAGCCCGAAATAAAGTAGAGATTTACCCTGAGCCTTGCTAGGCATTTGGAACATGCAAAGTCACCTAGGCCTCCTGAGGGCATTTAGAGGATTATGCCATTCAGCACATGCAGAACACACTGCATCCCAAAGTTTCATGGCACAAGGCCGAATTGTGTTCCAAGGGCCTCCTTTGGCTTGTCAGAGAAGAGAGGTATATGTGCTGGGTGATCCGGTGTGTAACTGAGAAGCCTGGAGAAAGGCAGTATTTCCCCCCATTTGAAAGGCAGATAGGGGCGGCCTCAAGGCTGACTGAAAAGGCAGTGCTGTTACCCGTCTTCTAGTCACTGCTAGGAATGCCTCAGTGAAGAAAGTGAGTTTTCTCCTACGAATCCAGGTGGTCGCCAGTGCCTTGCTGGGAGCTCATCCCACGGCTTGCCCTAGCTAAAGTGCGAAGTAAACGTGACCCCAGGCCTCAAGGTAAGCACGAGTGTTTCCTCTCAGCAAAGTTTGCTGTGCAGCCATCTCCATGAACCCTGACTCGATCGAGTGCTTCAACTCCTCTACGGCTTTCCGGAGGCCTCAGAGAGTCGCGTATGAGTTCCCTTCTGAGGGAGAGCGTGTGTGCCGGGAGTCCCCTGTTTGTTTTCCGAGCAACACAGCGCAGAACAGGCTGCTGGGGTCAACCCTTTCTATGCAGAGGGAAGGGCAATGAACTGATCCTCGCTTGCATAGCTCGATTTCTACCGCTGTCAAGCAGCCCCAGGACAACGTTTTGGCCGGTATTATATTCAACGTGGCTCTCCCTCTGTGGGGGCCCTCTGAGCTGCACTGAAAGAATCCCTGAGCCTACAGAGCCCCCTGGCGACTCTTACCTGTCATCTCTCTATCGTAACGCAAGGTCCACTGTAGGTCCAGCCTGGCAGAAAGAACAGAAAAACCGGTCAACTTGTGAGACATTTGGGCGATCCAAAGTCACCTAGGCCTGACTAAGTCATTCAGCGGGTAATGAATGCTATGCACGGCATGCCAGAGTCCCCGCCCGCAACGAAGTGTGATCATAGAAAGGCCCCGTGTGGCTGAAAGTCTCCAGTAGTCAGTCAGAGAGTGCCGGTAAACGCGCTGTGGGGCCAAGTTGGAAACTGGAGCATGTGGGAGAAGCCCGACTCTCCCCCTTTGGAAAGCAACTTCGGTGCAGCTTCCAAGCTGCCTGAACACCACACCACCAGGACACTGTTCACTCCACAGATGCCTCTGAGGAGCAGTGAGCTTTTGCAAAAGAAACCGGGCGCTTGCGGTTCCTTCCTGGGAGCCCAGCCCAGAGCATACTGTAGCTAAAGTGCCCACTAAATGTGACCTCTAGTCACGAAGTAAGGTGCACATTTTCCCATTACCAGAGGCAGGGGTGCACCCGTTTCCGGGAAGTCTCAGTCAATGGACGGCTTTAGCTTTAGTATGCCTCAGAGCGCTCAAGCCTCTCACGGGGGCACTTCTTTCCAAGGATGAGCACCGTGTACCAAAAGCCTTCTGAGCCCAATCAAGGGATACACGGCTCCGGGACCATCCCTCACTATGCAGGTGAAAGGGCCGGGAACTAATCTCTTCTCTATGGCTAGCGTTCCACAGCTTTGAAACAGCCCCAGGAGCACGGTTTTGGGGCAGGCTTTCTTTCCATGCGGGTCTGCCACGTTCAGGACACCTAAGCTGCCCTGAAAGAAACCACCGGGGCTCCAATCCACTTTGGGGACTCGTGCTCGACGTCTCTCTAAGTGAGGCGGAAAGTAGACTTTAGGTCCAGCCCGAAATAAAGTAGAGATTTACCCTGAGCCTTGCTAGGCATTTGGAACATGCAAAGTCACCTAGGCCTCCTGAGGGCATTTAGAGGATTATGCCATTCAGCACATGCAGAACACACTGCATCCCAAAGTTTCATGGCACAAGGCCGAATTGTGTTCCAAGGGCCTCCTTTGGCTTGTCAGAGAAGAGAGGTATATGTGCTGGGTGATCCGGTGTGTAACTGAGAAGCCTGGAGAAAGGCAGTATTTCCCCCCATTTGAAAGGCAGATAGGGGCGGCCTCAAGGCTGACTGAAAAGGCAGTGCTGTTACCCGTCTTCTAGTCACTGCTAGGAATGCCTCAGTGAAGAAAGTGAGTTTTCTCCTACGAATCCAGGTGGTCGCCAGTGCCTTGCTGGGAGCTCATCCCACGGCTTGCCCTAGCTAAAGTGCGAAGTAAACGTGACCCCAGGCCTCAAGGTAAGCACGAGTGTTTCCTCTCAGCAAAGTTTGCTGTGCAGCCATCTCCATGAACCCTGACTCGATCGAGTGCTTCAACTCCTCTACGGCTTTCCGGAGGCCTCAGAGAGTCGCGTATGAGTTCCCTTCTGAGGGAGAGCGTGTGTGCCGGGAGTCCCCTGTTTGTTTTCCGAGCAACACAGCGCAGAACAGGCTGCTGGGGTCAACCCTTTCTATGCAGAGGGAAGGGCAATGAACTGATCCTCGCTTGCATAGCTCGATTTCTACCGCTGTCAAGCAGCCCCAGGACAACGTTTTGGCCGGTATTATATTCAACGTGGCTCTCCCTCTGTGGGGGCCCTCTGAGCTGCACTGAAAGAATCCCTGAGCCTACAGAGCCCCCTGGCGACTCTTACCTGTCATCTCTCTATCGTAACGCAAGGTCCACTGTAGGTCCAGCCTGGCAGAAAGAACAGAAAAACCGGTCAACTTGTGAGACATTTGGGCGATCCAAAGTCACCTAGGCCTGACTAAGTCATTCAGCGGGTAATGAATGCTATGCACGGCATGCCAGAGTCCCCGCCCGCAACGAAGTGTGATCATAGAAAGGCCCCGTGTGGCTGAAAGTCTCCAGTAGTCAGTCAGAGAGTGCCGGTAAACGCGCTGTGGGGCCAAGTTGGAAACTGGAGCATGTGGGAGAAGCCCGACTCTCCCCCTTTGGAAAGCAACTTCGGTGCAGCTTCCAAGCTGCCTGAACACCACACCACCAGGACACTGTTCACTCCACAGATGCCTCTGAGGAGCAGTGAGCTTTTGCAAAAGAAACCGGGCGCTTGCGGTTCCTTCCTGGGAGCCCAGCCCAGAGCATACTGTAGCTAAAGTGCCCACTAAATGTGACCTCTAGTCACGAAGTAAGGTGCACATTTTCCCATTACCAGAGGCAGGGGTGCACCCGTTTCCGGGAAGTCTCAGTCAATGGACGGCTTTAGCTTTAGTATGCCTCAGAGCGCTCAAGCCTCTCACGGGGGCACTTCTTTCCAAGGATGAGCACCGTGTACCAAAAGCCTTCTGAGCCCAATCAAGGGATACACGGCTCCGGGACCATCCCTCACTATGCAGGTGAAAGGGCCGGGAACTAATCTCTTCTCTATGGCTAGCGTTCCACAGCTTTGAAACAGCCCCAGGAGCACGGTTTTGGGGCAGGCTTTCTTTCCATGCGGGTCTGCCACGTTCAGGACACCTAAGCTGCCCTGAAAGAAACCACCGGGGCTCCAATCCACTTTGGGGACTCGTGCTCGACGTCTCTCTAAGTGAGGCGGAAAGTAGACTTTAGGTCCAGCCCGAAATAAAGTAGAGATTTACCCTGAGCCTTGCTAGGCATTTGGAACATGCAAAGTCACCTAGGCCTCCTGAGGGCATTTAGAGGATTATGCCATTCAGCACATGCAGAACACACTGCATCCCAAAGTTTCATGGCACAAGGCCGAATTGTGTTCCAAGGGCCTCCTTTGGCTTGTCAGAGAAGAGAGGTATATGTGCTGGGTGATCCGGTGTGTAACTGAGAAGCCTGGAGAAAGGCAGTATTTCCCCCCATTTGAAAGGCAGATAGGGGCGGCCTCAAGGCTGACTGAAAAGGCAGTGCTGTTACCCGTCTTCTAGTCACTGCTAGGAATGCCTCAGTGAAGAAAGTGAGTTTTCTCCTACGAATCCAGGTGGTCGCCAGTGCCTTGCTGGGAGCTCATCCCACGGCTTGCCCTAGCTAAAGTGCGAAGTAAACGTGACCCCAGGCCTCAAGGTAAGCACGAGTGTTTCCTCTCAGCAAAGTTTGCTGTGCAGCCATCTCCATGAACCCTGACTCGATCGAGTGCTTCAACTCCTCTACGGCTTTCCGGAGGCCTCAGAGAGTCGCGTATGAGTTCCCTTCTGAGGGAGAGCGTGTGTGCCGGGAGTCCCCTGTTTGTTTTCCGAGCAACACAGCGCAGAACAGGCTGCTGGGGTCAACCCTTTCTATGCAGAGGGAAGGGCAATGAACTGATCCTCGCTTGCATAGCTCGATTTCTACCGCTGTCAAGCAGCCCCAGGACAACGTTTTGGCCGGTATTATATTCAACGTGGCTCTCCCTCTGTGGGGGCCCTCTGAGCTGCACTGAAAGAATCCCTGAGCCTACAGAACCCCCTGGCGACTCTTACCTGTCATCTCTCTATCGTAACGCAAGGTCCACTGTAGGTCCAGCCTGGCAGAAAGAACAGAAAAACCGGTCAACTTGTGAGACATTTGGGCGATCCAAAGTCACCTAGGCCTGACTAAGTCATTCAGCGGGTAATGAATGCTATGCACGGCATGCCAGAGTCCCCGCCCGCAACGAAGTGTGATCATAGAAAGGCCCCGTGTGGCTGAAAGTCTCCAGTAGTCAGTCAGAGAGTGCCGGTAAACGCGCTGTGGGGCCAAGTTGGAAACTGGAGCATGTGGGAGAAGCCCGACTCTCCCCCTTTGGAAAGCAACTTCGGTGCAGCTTCCAAGCTGCCTGAACACCACACCACCAGGACACTGTTCACTCCACAGATGCCTCTGAGGAGCAGTGAGCTTTTGCAAAAGAAACCGGGCGCTTGCGGTTCCTTCCTGGGAGCCCAGCCCAGAGCATACTGTAGCTAAAGTGCCCACTAAATGTGACCTCTAGTCACGAAGTAAGGTGCACATTTTCCCATTACCAGAGGCAGGGGTGCACCCGTTTCCGGGAAGTCTCAGTCAATGGACGGCTTTAGCTTTAGTATGCCTCAGAGCGCTCAAGCCTCTCACGGGGGCACTTCTTTCCAAGTATGAGCACCGTGTACCAAAAGCCTTCTGAGCCCAATCAAGGGATACACGGCTCCGGGACCATCCCTCACTATGCAGGTGAAAGGGCCGGGAACTAATCTCTTCTCTATGGCTAGCGTTCCACAGCTTTGAAACAGCCCCAGGAGCACGGTTTTGGGGCAGGCTTTCTTTCCATGCGGGTCTGCCACGTTCAGGACACCTAAGCTGCCCTGAAAGAAACCACCGGGGCTCCAATCCACTTTGGGGACTCGTGCTCGACGTCTCTCTAAGTGAGGCGGAAAGTAGACTTTAGGTCCAGCCCGAAATAAAGTAGAGATTTACCCTGAGCCTTGCTAGGCATTTGGAACATGCAAAGTCACCTAGGCCTCCTGAGGGCATTTAGAGGATTATGCCATTCAGCACATGCAGAACACACTGCATCCCAAAGTTTCATGGCACAAGGCCGAATTGTGTTCCAAGGGCCTCCTTTGGCTTGTCAGAGAAGAGAGGTATATGTGCTGGGTGATCCGGTGTGTAACTGAGAAGCCTGGAGAAAGGCAGTATTTCCCCCCATTTGAAAGGCAGATAGGGGCGGCCTCAAGGCTGACTGAAAAGGCAGTGCTGTTACCCGTCTTCTAGTCACTGCTAGGAATGCCTCAGTGAAGAAAGTGAGTTTTCTCCTACGAATCCAGGTGGTCGCCAGTGCCTTGCTGGGAGCTCATCCCACGGCTTGCCCTAGCTAAAGTGCGAAGTAAACGTGACCCCAGGCCTCAAGGTAAGCACGAGTGTTTCCTCTCAGCAAAGTTTGCTGTGCAGCCATCTCCATGAACCCTGACTCGATCGAGTGCTTCAACTCCTCTACGGCTTTCCGGAGGCCTCAGAGAGTCGCGTATGAGTTCCCTTCTGAGGGAGAGCGTGTGTGCCGGGAGTCCCCTGTTTGTTTTCCGAGCAACACAGCGCAGAACAGGCTGCTGGGGTCAACCCTTTCTATGCAGAGGGAAGGGCAATGAACTGATCCTCGCTTGCATAGCTCGATTTCTACCGCTGTCAAGCAGCCCCAGGACAACGTTTTGGCCGGTATTATATTCAACGTGGCTCTCCCTCTGTGGGGGCCCTCTGAGCTGCACTGAAAGAATCCCTGAGCCTACAGAGCCCCCTGGCGACTCTTACCTGTCATCTCTCTATCGTAACGCAAGGTCCACTGTAGGTCCAGCCTGGCAGAAAGAACAGAAAAACCGGTCAACTTGTGAGACATTTGGGCGATCCAAAGTCACCTAGGCCTGACTAAGTCATTCAGCGGGTAATGAATGCTATGCACGGCATGCCAGAGTCCCCGCCCGCAACGAAGTGTGATCATAGAAAGGCCCCGTGTGGCTGAAAGTCTCCAGTAGTCAGTCAGAGAGTGCCGGTAAACGCGCTGTGGGGCCAAGTTGGAAACTGGAGCATGTGGGAGAAGCCCGACTCTCCCCCTTTGGAAAGCAACTTCGGTGCAGCTTCCAAGCTGCCTGAACACCACACCACCAGGACACTGTTCACTCCACAGATGCCTCTGAGGAGCAGTGAGCTTTTGCAAAAGAAACCGGGCGCTTGCGGTTCCTTCCTGGGAGCCCAGCCCAGAGCATACTGTAGCTAAAGTGCCCACTAAATGTGACCTCTAGTCACGAAGTAAGGTGCACATTTTCCCATTACCAGAGGCAGGGGTGCACCCGTTTCCGGGAAGTCTCAGTCAATGGACGGCTTTAGCTTTAGTATGCCTCAGAGCGCTCAAGCCTCTCACGGGGGCACTTCTTTCCAAGGATGAGCACCGTGTACCAAAAGCCTTCTGAGCCCAATCAAGGGATACACGGCTCCGGGACCATCCCTCACTATGCAGGTGAAAGGGCCGGGAACTAATCTCTTCTCTATGGCTAGCGTTCCACAGCTTTGAAACAGCCCCAGGAGCACGGTTTTGGGGCAGGCTTTCTTTCCATGCGGGTCTGCCACGTTCAGGACACCTAAGCTGCCCTGAAAGAAACCACCGGGGCTCCAATCCACTTTGGGGACTCGTGCTCGACGTCTCTCTAAGTGAGGCGGAAAGTAGACTTTAGGTCCAGCCCGAAATAAAGTAGAGATTTACCCTGAGCCTTGCTAGGCATTTGGAACATGCAAAGTCACCTAGGCCTCCTGAGGGCATTTAGAGGATTATGCCATTCAGCACATGCAGAACACACTGCATCCCAAAGTTTCATGGCACAAGGCCGAATTGTGTTCCAAGGGCCTCCTTTGGCTTGTCAGAGAAGAGAGGTATATGTGCTGGGTGATCCGGTGTGTAACTGAGAAGCCTGGAGAAAGGCAGTATTTCCCCCCATTTGAAAGGCAGATAGGGGCGGCCTCAAGGCTGACTGAAAAGGCAGTGCTGTTACCCGTCTTCTAGTCACTGCTAGGAATGCCTCAGTGAAGAAAGTGAGTTTTCTCCTACGAATCCAGGTGGTCGCCAGTGCCTTGCTGGGAGCTCATCCCACGGCTTGCCCTAGCTAAAGTGCGAAGTAAACGTGACCCCAGGCCTCAAGGTAAGCACGAGTGTTTCCTCTCAGCAAAGTTTGCTGTGCAGCCATCTCCATGAACCCTGACTCGATCGAGTGCTTCAACTCCTCTACGGCTTTCCGGAGGCCTCAGAGAGTCGCGTATGAGTTCCCTTCTGAGGGAGAGCGTGTGTGCCGGGAGTCCCCTGTTTGTTTTCCGAGCAACACAGCGCAGAACAGGCTGCTGGGGTCAACCCTTTCTATGCAGAGGGAAGGGCAATGAACTGATCCTCGCTTGCATAGCTCGATTTCTACCGCTGTCAAGCAGCCCCAGGACAACGTTTTGGCCGGTATTATATTCAACGTGGCTCTCCCTCTGTGGGGGCCCTCTGAGCTGCACTGAAAGAATCCCTGAGCCTACAGAGCCCCCTGGCGACTCTTACCTGTCATCTCTCTATCGTAACGCAAGGTCCACTGTAGGTCCAGCCTGGCAGAAAGAACAGAAAAACCGGTCAACTTGTGAGACATTTGGGCGATCCAAAGTCACCTAGGCCTGACTAAGTCATTCAGCGGGTAATGAATGCTATGCACGGCATGCCAGAGTCCCCGCCCGCAACGAAGTGTGATCATAGAAAGGCCCCGTGTGGCTGAAAGTCTCCAGTAGTCAGTCAGAGAGTGCCGGTAAACGCGCTGTGGGGCCAAGTTGGAAACTGGAGCATGTGGGAGAAGCCCGACTCTCCCCCTTTGGAAAGCAACTTCGGTGCAGCTTCCAAGCTGCCTGAACACCACACCACCAGGACACTGTTCACTCCACAGATGCCTCTGAGGAGCAGTGAGCTTTTGCAAAAGAAACCGGGCGCTTGCGGTTCCTTCCTGGGAGCCCAGCCCAGAGCATACTGTAGCTAAAGTGCCCACTAAATGTGACCTCTAGTCACGAAGTAAGGTGCACATTTTCCCATTACCAGAGGCAGGGGTGCACCCGTTTCCGGGAAGTCTCAGTCAATGGACGGCTTTAGCTTTAGTATGCCTCAGAGCGCTCAAGCCTCTCACGGGGGCACTTCTTTCCAAGGATGAGCACCGTGTACCAAAAGCCTTCTGAGCCCAATCAAGGGATACACGGCTCCGGGACCATCCCTCACTATGCAGGTGAAAGGGCCGGGAACTAATCTCTTCTCTATGGCTAGCGTTCCACAGCTTTGAAACAGCCCCAGGAGCACGGTTTTGGGGCAGGCTTTCTTTCCATGCGGGTCTGCCACGTTCAGGACACCTAAGCTGCCCTGAAAGAAACCACCGGGGCTCCAATCCACTTTGGGGACTCGTGCTCGACGTCTCTCTAAGTGAGGCGGAAAGTAGACTTTAGGTCCAGCCCGAAATAAAGTAGAGATTTACCCTGAGCCTTGCTAGGCATTTGGAACATGCAAAGTCACCTAGGCCTCCTGAGGGCATTTAGAGGATTATGCCATTCAGCACATGCAGAACACACTGCATCCCAAAGTTTCATGGCACAAGGCCGAATTGTGTTCCAAGGGCCTCCTTTGGCTTGTCAGAGAAGAGAGGTATATGTGCTGGGTGATCCGGTGTGTAACTGAGAAGCCTGGAGAAAGGCAGTATTTCCCCCCATTTGAAAGGCAGATAGGGGCGGCCTCAAGGCTGACTGAAAAGGCAGTGCTGTTACCCGTCTTCTAGTCACTGCTAGGAATGCCTCAGTGAAGAAAGTGAGTTTTCTCCTACGAATCCAGGTGGTCGCCAGTGCCTTGCTGGGAGCTCATCCCACGGCTTGCCCTAGCTAAAGTGCGAAGTAAACGTGACCCCAGGCCTCAAGGTAAGCACGAGTGTTTCCTCTCAGCAAAGTTTGCTGTGCAGCCATCTCCATGAACCCTGACTCGATCGAGTGCTTCAACTCCTCTACGGCTTTCCGGAGGCCTCAGAGAGTCGCGTATGAGTTCCCTTCTGAGGGAGAGCGTGTGTGCCGGGAGTCCCCTGTTTGTTTTCCGAGCAACACAGCGCAGAACAGGCTGCTGGGGTCAACCCTTTCTATGCAGAGGGAAGGGCAATGAACTGATCCTCGCTTGCATAGCTCGATTTCTACCGCTGTCAAGCAGCCCCAGGACAACGTTTTGGCCGGTATTATATTCAACGTGGCTCTCCCTCTGTGGGGGCCCTCTGAGCTGCACTGAAAGAATCCCTGAGCCTACAGAGCCCCCTGGCGACTCTTACCTGTCATCTCTCTATCGTAACGCAAGGTCCACTGTAGGTCCAGCCTGGCAGAAAGAACAGAAAAACCGGTCAACTTGTGAGACATTTGGGCGATCCAAAGTCACCTAGGCCTGACTAAGTCATTCAGCGGGTAATGAATGCTATGCACGGCATGCCAGAGTCCCCGCCCGCAACGAAGTGTGATCATAGAAAGGCCCCGTGTGGCTGAAAGTCTCCAGTAGTCAGTCAGAGAGTGCCGGTAAACGCGCTGTGGGGCCAAGTTGGAAACTGGAGCATGTGGGAGAAGCCCGACTCTCCCCCTTTGGAAAGCAACTTCGGTGCAGCTTCCAAGCTGCCTGAACACCACACCACCAGGACACTGTTCACTCCACAGATGCCTCTGAGGAGCAGTGAGCTTTTGCAAAAGAAACCGGGCGCTTGCGGTTCCTTCCTGGGAGCCCAGCCCAGAGCATACTGTAGCTAAAGTGCCCACTAAATGTGACCTCTAGTCACGAAGTAAGGTGCACATTTTCCCATTACCAGAGGCAGGGGTGCACCCGTTTCCGGGAAGTCTCAGTCAATGGACGGCTTTAGCTTTAGTATGCCTCACAGCGCTCAAGCCTCTCACGGGGGCACTTCTTTCCAAGGATGAGCACCGTGTACCAAAAGCCTTCTGAGCCCAATCAAGGGATACACGGCTCCGGGACCATCCCTCACTATGCAGGTGAAAGGGCCGGGAACTAATCTCTTCTCTATGGCTAGCGTTCCACAGCTTTGAAACAGCCCCAGGAGCACGGTTTTGGGGCAGGCTTTCTTTCCATGCGGGTCTGCCACGTTCAGGACACCTAAGCTGCCCTGAAAGAAACCACCGGGGCTCCAATCCACTTTGGGGACTCGTGCTCGACGTCTCTCTAAGTGAGGCGGAAAGTAGACTTTAGGTCCAGCCCGAAATAAAGTAGAGATTTACCCTGAGCCTTGCTAGGCATTTGGAACATGCAAAGTCACCTAGGCCTCCTGAGGGCATTTAGAGGATTATGCCATTCAGCACATGCAGAACACACTGCATCCCAAAGTTTCATGGCACAAGGCCGAATTGTGTTCCAAGGGCCTCCTTTGGCTTGTCAGAGAAGAGAGGTATATGTGCTGGGTGATCCGGTGTGTAACTGAGAAGCCTGGAGAAAGGCAGTATTTCCCCCCATTTGAAAGGCAGATAGGGGCGGCCTCAAGGCTGACTGAAAAGGCAGTGCTGTTACCCGTCTTCTAGTCACTGCTAGGAATGCCTCAGTGAAGAAAGTGAGTTTTCTCCTACGAATCCAGGTGGTCGCCAGTGCCTTGCTGGGAGCTCATCCCACGGCTTGCCCTAGCTAAAGTGCGAAGTAAACGTGACCCCAGGCCTCAAGGTAAGCACGAGTGTTTCCTCTCAGCAAAGTTTGCTGTGCAGCCATCTCCATGAACCCTGACTCGATCGAGTGCTTCAACTCCTCTACGGCTTTCCGGAGGCCTCAGAGAGTCGCGTATGAGTTCCCTTCTGAGGGAGAGCGTGTGTGCCGGGAGTCCCCTGTTTGTTTTCCGAGCAACACAGCGCAGAACAGGCTGCTGGGGTCAACCCTTTCTATGCAGAGGGAAGGGCAATGAACTGATCCTCGCTTGCATAGCTCGATTTCTACCGCTGTCAAGCAGCCCCAGGACAACGTTTTGGCCGGTATTATATTCAACGTGGCTCTCCCTCTGTGGGGGCCCTCTGAGCTGCACTGAAAGAATCCCTGAGCCTACAGAGCCCCCTGGCGACTCTTACCTGTCATCTCTCTATCGTAACGCAAGGTCCACTGTAGGTCCAGCCTGGCAGAAAGAACAGAAAAACCGGTCAACTTGTGAGACATTTGGGCGATCCAAAGTCACCTAGGCCTGACTAAGTCATTCAGCGGGTAATGAATGCTATGCACGGCATGCCAGAGTCCCCGCCCGCAACGAAGTGTGATCATAGAAAGGCCCCGTGTGGCTGAAAGTCTCCAGTAGTCAGTCAGAGAGTGCCGGTAAACGCGCTGTGGGGCCAAGTTGGAAACTGGAGCATGTGGGAGAAGCCCGACTCTCCCCCTTTGGAAAGCAACTTCGGTGCAGCTTCCAAGCTGCCTGAACACCACACCACCAGGACACTGTTCACTCCACAGATGCCTCTGAGGAGCAGTGAGCTTTTGCAAAAGAAACCGGGCGCTTGCGGTTCCTTCCTGGGAGCCCAGCCCAGAGCATACTGTAGCTAAAGTGCCCACTAAATGTGACCTCTAGTCACGAAGTAAGGTGCACATTTTCCCATTACCAGAGGCAGGGGTGCACCCGTTTCCGGGAAGTCTCAGTCAATGGACGGCTTTAGCTTTAGTATGCCTCAGAGCGCTCAAGCCTCTCACGGGGGCACTTCTTTCCAAGGATGAGCACCGTGTACCAAAAGCCTTCTGAGCCCAATCAAGGGATACACGGCTCCGGGACCATCCCTCACTATGCAGGTGAAAGGGCCGGGAACTAATCTCTTCTCTATGGCTAGCGTTCCACAGCTTTGAAACAGCCCCAGGAGCACGGTTTTGGGGCAGGCTTTCTTTCCATGCGGGTCTGCCACGTTCAGGACACCTAAGCTGCCCTGAAAGAAACCACCGGGGCTCCAATCCACTTTGGGGACTCGTGCTCGACGTCTCTCTAAGTGAGGCGGAAAGTAGACTTTAGGTCCAGCCCGAAATAAAGTAGAGATTTACCCTGAGCCTTGCTAGGCATTTGGAACATGCAAAGTCACCTAGGCCTCCTGAGGGCATTTAGAGGATTATGCCATTCAGCACATGCAGAACACACTGCATCCCAAAGTTTCATGGCACAAGGCCGAATTGTGTTCCAAGGGCCTCCTTTGGCTTGTCAGAGAAGAGAGGTATATGTGCTGGGTGATCCGGTGTGTAACTGAGAAGCCTGGAGAAAGGCAGTATTTCCCCCCATTTGAAAGGCAGATAGGGGCGGCCTCAAGGCTGACTGAAAAGGCAGTGCTGTTACCCGTCTTCTAGTCACTGCTAGGAATGCCTCAGTGAAGAAAGTGAGTTTTCTCCTACGAATCCAGGTGGTCGCCAGTGCCTTGCTGGGAGCTCATCCCACGGCTTGCCCTAGCTAAAGTGCGAAGTAAACGTGACCCCAGGCCTCAAGGTAAGCACGAGTGTTTCCTCTCAGCAAAGTTTGCTGTGCAGCCATCTCCATGAACCCTGACTCGATCGAGTGCTTCAACTCCTCTACGGCTTTCCGGAGGCCTCAGAGAGTCGCGTATGAGTTCCCTTCTGAGGGAGAGCGTGTGTGCCGGGAGTCCCCTGTTTGTTTTCCGAGCAACACAGCGCAGAACAGGCTGCTGGGGTCAACCCTTTCTATGCAGAGGGAAGGGCAATGAACTGATCCTCGCTTGCATAGCTCGATTTCTACCGCTGTCAAGCAGCCCCAGGACAACGTTTTGGCCGGTATTATATTCAACGTGGCTCTCCCTCTGTGGGGGCCCTCTGAGCTGCACTGAAAGAATCCCTGAGCCTACAGAGCCCCCTGGCGACTCTTACCTGTCATCTCTCTATCGTAACGCAAGGTCCACTGTAGGTCCAGCCTGGCAGAAAGAACAGAAAAACCGGTCAACTTGTGAGACATTTGGGCGATCCAAAGTCACCTAGGCCTGACTAAGTCATTCAGCGGGTAATGAATGCTATGCACGGCATGCCAGAGTCCCCGCCCGCAACGAAGTGTGATCATAGAAAGGCCCCGTGTGGCTGAAAGTCTCCAGTAGTCAGTCAGAGAGTGCCGGTAAACGCGCTGTGGGGCCAAGTTGGAAACTGGAGCATGTGGGAGAAGCCCGACTCTCCCCCTTTGGAAAGCAACTTCGGTGCAGCTTCCAAGCTGCCTGAACACCACACCACCAGGACACTGTTCACTCCACAGATGCCTCTGAGGAGCAGTGAGCTTTTGCAAAAGAAACCGGGCGCTTGCGGTTCCTTCCTGGGAGCCCAGCCCAGAGCATACTGTAGCTAAAGTGCCCACTAAATGTGACCTCTAGTCACGAAGTAAGGTGCACATTTTCCCATTACCAGAGGCAGGGGTGCACCCGTTTCCGGGAAGTCTCAGTCAATGGACGGCTTTAGCTTTAGTATGCCTCAGAGCGCTCAAGCCTCTCACGGGGGCACTTCTTTCCAAGGATGAGCACCGTGTACCAAAAGCCTTCTGAGCCCAATCAAGGGATACACGGCTCCGGGACCATCCCTCACTATGCAGGTGAAAGGGCCGGGAACTAATCTCTTCTCTATGGCTAGCGTTCCACAGCTTTGAAACAGCCCCAGGAGCACGGTTTTGGGGCAGGCTTTCTTTCCATGCGGGTCTGCCACGTTCAGGACACCTAAGCTGCCCTGAAAGAAACCACCGGGGCTCCAATCCACTTTGGGGACTCGTGCTCGACGTCTCTCTAAGTGAGGCGGAAAGTAGACTTTAGGTCCAGCCCGAAATAAAGTAGAGATTTACCCTGAGCCTTGCTAGGCATTTGGAACATGCAAAGTCACCTAGGCCTCCTGAGGGCATTTAGAGGATTATGCCATTCAGCACATGCAGAACACACTGCATCCCAAAGTTTCATGGCACAAGGCCGAATTGTGTTCCAAGGGCCTCCTTTGGCTTGTCAGAGAAGAGAGGTATATGTGCTGGGTGATCCGGTGTGTAACTGAGAAGCCTGGAGAAAGGCAGTATTTCCCCCCATTTGAAAGGCAGATAGGGGCGGCCTCAAGGCTGACTGAAAAGGCAGTGCTGTTACCCGTCTTCTAGTCACTGCTAGGAATGCCTCAGTGAAGAAAGTGAGTTTTCTCCTACGAATCCAGGTGGTCGCCAGTGCCTTTCTGGGAGCTCATCCCACGGCTTGCCCTAGCTAAAGTGCGAAGTAAACGTGACCCCAGGCCTCAAGGTAAGCACGAGTGTTTCCTCTCAGCAAAGTTTGCTGTGCAGCCATCTCCATGAACCCTGACTCGATCGAGTGCTTCAACTCCTCTACGGCTTTCCGGAGGCCTCAGAGAGTCGCGTATGAGTTCCCTTCTGAGGGAGAGCGTGTGTGCCGGGAGTCCCCTGTTTGTTTTCCGAGCAACACAGCGCAGAACAGGCTGCTGGGGTCAACCCTTTCTATGCAGAGGGAAGGGCAATGAACTGATCCTCGCTTGCATAGCTCGATTTCTACCGCTGTCAAGCAGCCCCAGGACAACGTTTTGGCCGGTATTATATTCAACGTGGCTCTCCCTCTGTGGGGGCCCTCTGAGCTGCACTGAAAGAATCCCTGAGCCTACAGAGCCCCCTGGCGACTCTTACCTGTCATCTCTCTATCGTAACGCAAGGTCCACTGTAGGTCCAGCCTGGCAGAAAGAACAGAAAAACCGGTCAACTTGTGAGACATTTGGGCGATCCAAAGTCACCTAGGCCTGACTAAGTCATTCAGCGGGTAATGAATGCTATGCACGGCATGCCAGAGTCCCCGCCCGCAACGAAGTGTGATCATAGAAAGGCCCCGTGTGGCTGAAAGTCTCCAGTAGTCAGTCAGAGAGTGCCGGTAAACGCGCTGTGGGGCCAAGTTGGAAACTGGAGCATGTGGGAGAAGCCCGACTCTCCCCCTTTGGAAAGCAACTTCGGTGCAGCTTCCAAGCTGCCTGAACACCACACCACCAGGACACTGTTCACTCCACAGATGCCTCTGAGGAGCAGTGAGCTTTTGCAAAAGAAACCGGGCGCTTGCGGTTCCTTCCTGGGAGCCCAGCCCAGAGCATACTGTAGCTAAAGTGCCCACTAAATGTGACCTCTAGTCACGAAGTAAGGTGCACATTTTCCCATTACCAGAGGCAGGGGTGCACCCGTTTCCGGGAAGTCTCAGTCAATGGACGGCTTTAGCTTTAGTATGCCTCAGAGCGCTCAAGCCTCTCACGGGGGCACTTCTTTCCAAGGATGAGCACCGTGTACCAAAAGCCTTCTGAGCCCAATCAAGGGATACACGGCTCCGGGACCATCCCTCACTATGCAGGTGAAAGGGCCGGGAACTAATCTCTTCTCTATGGCTAGCGTTCCACAGCTTTGAAACAGCCCCAGGAGCACGGTTTTGGGGCAGGCTTTCTTTCCATGCGGGTCTGCCACGTTCAGGACACCTAAGCTGCCCTGAAAGAAACCACCGGGGCTCCAATCCACTTTGGGGACTCGTGCTCGACGTCTCTCTAAGTGAGGCGGAAAGTAGACTTTAGGTCCAGCCCGAAATAAAGTAGAGATTTACCCTGAGCCTTGCTAGGCATTTGGAACATGCAAAGTCACCTAGGCCTCCTGAGGGCATTTAGAGGATTATGCCATTCAGCACATGCAGAACACACTGCATCCCAAAGTTTCATGGCACAAGGCCGAATTGTGTTCCAAGGGCCTCCTTTGGCTTGTCAGAGAAGAGAGGTATATGTGCTGGGTGATCCGGTGTGTAACTGAGAAGCCTGGAGAAAGGCAGTATTTCCCCCCATTTGAAAGGCAGATAGGGGCGGCCTCAAGGCTGACTGAAAAGGCAGTGCTGTTACCCGTCTTCTAGTCACTGCTAGGAATGCCTCAGTGAAGAAAGTGAGTTTTCTCCTACGAATCCAGGTGGTCGCCAGTGCCTTGCTGGGAGCTCATCCCACGGCTTGCCCTAGCTAAAGTGCGAAGTAAACGTGACCCCAGGCCTCAAGGTAAGCACGAGTGTTTCCTCTCAGCAAAGTTTGCTGTGCAGCCATCTCCATGAACCCTGACTCGATCGAGTGCTTCAACTCCTCTACGGCTTTCCGGAGGCCTCAGAGAGTCGCGTATGAGTTCCCTTCTGAGGGAGAGCGTGTGTGCCGGGAGTCCCCTGTTTGTTTTCCGAGCAACACAGCGCAGAACAGGCTGCTGGGGTCAACCCTTTCTATGCAGAGGGAAGGGCAATGAACTGATCCTCGCTTGCATAGCTCGATTTCTACCGCTGTCAAGCAGCCCCAGGACAACGTTTTGGCCGGTATTATATTCAACGTGGCTCTCCCTCTGTGGGGGCCCTCTGAGCTGCACTGAAAGAATCCCTGAGCCTACAGAGCCCCCTGGCGACTCTTACCTGTCATCTCTCTATCGTAACGCAAGGTCCACTGTAGGTCCAGCCTGGCAGAAAGAACAGAAAAACCGGTCAACTTGTGAGACATTTGGGCGATCCAAAGTCACCTAGGCCTGACTAAGTCATTCAGCGGGTAATGAATGCTATGCACGGCATGCCAGAGTCCCCGCCCGCAACGAAGTGTGATCATAGAAAGGCCCCGTGTGGCTGAAAGTCTCCAGTAGTCAGTCAGAGAGTGCCGGTAAACGCGCTGTGGGGCCAAGTTGGAAACTGGAGCATGTGGGAGAAGCCCGACTCTCCCCCTTTGGAAAGCAACTTCGGTGCAGCTTCCAAGCTGCCTGAACACCACACCACCAGGACACTGTTCACTCCACAGATGCCTCTGAGGAGCAGTGAGCTTTTGCAAAAGAAACCGGGCGCTTGCGGTTCCTTCCTGGGAGCCCAGCCCAGAGCATACTGTAGCTAAAGTGCCCACTAAATGTGACCTCTAGTCACGAAGTAAGGTGCACATTTTCCCATTACCAGAGGCAGGGGTGCACCCGTTTCCGGGAAGTCTCAGTCAATGGACGGCTTTAGCTTTAGTATGCCTCAGAGCGCTCAAGCCTCTCACGGGGGCACTTCTTTCCAAGGATGAGCACCGTGTACCAAAAGCCTTCTGAGCCCAATCAAGGGATACACGGCTCCGGGACCATCCCTCACTATGCAGGTGAAAGGGCCGGGAACTAATCTCTTCTCTATGGCTAGCGTTCCACAGCTTTGAAACAGCCCCAGGAGCACGGTTTTGGGGCAGGCTTTCTTTCCATGCGGGTCTGCCACGTTCAGGACACCTAAGCTGCCCTGAAAGAAACCACCGGGGCTCCAATCCACTTTGGGGACTCGTGCTCGACGTCTCTCTAAGTGAGGCGGAAAGTAGACTTTAGGTCCAGCCCGAAATAAAGTAGAGATTTACCCTGAGCCTTGCTAGGCATTTGGAACATGCAAAGTCACCTAGGCCTCCTGAGGGCATTTAGAGGATTATGCCATTCAGCACATGCAGAACACACTGCATCCCAAAGTTTCATGGCACAAGGCCGAATTGTGTTCCAAGGGCCTCCTTTGGCTTGTCAGAGAAGAGAGGTATATGTGCTGGGTGATCCGGTGTGTAACTGAGAAGCCTGGAGAAAGGCAGTATTTCCCCCCATTTGAAAGGCAGATAGGGGCGGCCTCAAGGCTGACTGAAAAGGCAGTGCTGTTACCCGTCTTCTAGTCACTGCTAGGAATGCCTCAGTGAAGAAAGTGAGTTTTCTCCTACGAATCCAGGTGGTCGCCAGTGCCTTGCTGGGAGCTCATCCCACGGCTTGCCCTAGCTAAAGTGCGAAGTAAACGTGACCCCAGGCCTCAAGGTAAGCACGAGTGTTTCCTCTCAGCAAAGTTTGCTGTGCAGCCATCTCCATGAACCCTGACTCGATCGAGTGCTTCAACTCCTCTACGGCTTTCCGGAGGCCTCAGAGAGTCGCGTATGAGTTCCCTTCTGAGGGAGAGCGTGTGTGCCGGGAGTCCCCTGTTTGTTTTCCGAGCAACACAGCGCAGAACAGGCTGCTGGGGTCAACCCTTTCTATGCAGAGGGAAGGGCAATGAACTGATCCTCGCTTGCATAGCTCGATTTCTACCGCTGTCAAGCAGCCCCAGGACAACGTTTTGGCCGGTATTATATTCAACGTGGCTCTCCCTCTGTGGGGGCCCTCTGAGCTGCACTGAAAGAATCCCTGAGCCTACAGAGCCCCCTGGCGACTCTTACCTGTCATCTCTCTATCGTAACGCAAGGTCCACTGTAGGTCCAGCCTGGCAGAAAGAACAGAAAAACCGGTCAACTTGTGAGACATTTGGGCGATCCAAAGTCACCTAGGCCTGACTAAGTCATTCAGCGGGTAATGAATGCTATGCACGGCATGCCAGAGTCCCCGCCCGCAACGAAGTGTGATCATAGAAAGGCCCCGTGTGGCTGAAAGTCTCCAGTAGTCAGTCAGAGAGTGCCGGTAAACGCGCTGTGGGGCCAAGTTGGAAACTGGAGCATGTGGGAGAAGCCCGACTCTCCCCCTTTGGAAAGCAACTTCGGTGCAGCTTCCAAGCTGCCTGAACACCACACCACCAGGACACTGTTCACTCCACAGATGCCTCTGAGGAGCAGTGAGCTTTTGCAAAAGAAACCGGGCGCTTGCGGTTCCTTCCTGGGAGCCCAGCCCAGAGCATACTGTAGCTAAAGTGCCCACTAAATGTGACCTCTAGTCACGAAGTAAGGTGCACATTTTCCCATTACCAGAGGCAGGGGTGCACCCGTTTCCGGGAAGTCTCAGTCAATGGACGGCTTTAGCTTTAGTATGCCTCAGAGCGCTCAAGCCTCTCACGGGGGCACTTCTTTCCAAGGATGAGCACCGTGTACCAAAAGCCTTCTGAGCCCAATCAAGGGATACACGGCTCCGGGACCATCCCTCACTATGCAGGTGAAAGGGCCGGGAACTAATCTCTTCTCTATGGCTAGCGTTCCACAGCTTTGAAACAGCCCCAGGAGCACGGTTTTGGGGCAGGCTTTCTTTCCATGCGGGTCTGCCACGTTCAGGACACCTAAGCTGCCCTGAAAGAAACCACCGGGGCTCCAATCCACTTTGGGGACTCGTGCTCGACGTCTCTCTAAGTGAGGCGGAAAGTAGACTTTAGGTCCAGCCCGAAATAAAGTAGAGATTTACCCTGAGCCTTGCTAGGCATTTGGAACATGCAAAGTCACCTAGGCCTCCTGAGGGCATTTAGAGGATTATGCCATTCAGCACATGCAGAACACACTGCATCCCAAAGTTTCATGGCACAAGGCCGAATTGTGTTCCAAGGGCCTCCTTTGGCTTGTCAGAGAAGAGAGGTATATGTGCTGGGTGATCCGGTGTGTAACTGAGAAGCCTGGAGAAAGGCAGTATTTCCCCCCATTTGAAAGGCAGATAGGGGCGGCCTCAAGGCTGACTGAAAAGGCAGTGCTGTTACCCGTCTTCTAGTCACTGCTAGGAATGCCTCAGTGAAGAAAGTGAGTTTTCTCCTACGAATCCAGGTGGTCGCCAGTGCCTTTCTGGGAGCTCATCCCACGGCTTGCCCTAGCTAAAGTGCGAAGTAAACGTGACCCCAGGCCTCAAGGTAAGCACGAGTGTTTCCTCTCAGCAAAGTTTGCTGTGCAGCCATCTCCATGAACCCTGACTCGATCGAGTGCTTCAACTCCTCTACGGCTTTCCGGAGGCCTCAGAGAGTCGCGTATGAGTTCCCTTCTGAGGGAGAGCGTGTGTGCCGGGAGTCCCCTGTTTGTTTTCCGAGCAACACAGCGCAGAACAGGCTGCTGGGGTCAACCCTTTCTATGCAGAGGGAAGGGCAATGAACTGATCCTCGCTTGCATAGCTCGATTTCTACCGCTGTCAAGCAGCCCCAGGACAACGTTTTGGCCGGTATTATATTCAACGTGGCTCTCCCTCTGTGGGGGCCCTCTGAGCTGCACTGAAAGAATCCCTGAGCCTACAGAGCCCCCTGGCGACTCTTACCTGTCATCTCTCTATCGTAACGCAAGGTCCACTGTAGGTCCAGCCTGGCAGAAAGAACAGAAAAACCGGTCAACTTGTGAGACATTTGGGCGATCCAAAGTCACCTAGGCCTGACTAAGTCATTCAGCGGGTAATGAATGCTATGCACGGCATGCCAGAGTCCCCGCCCGCAACGAAGTGTGATCATAGAAAGGCCCCGTGTGGCTGAAAGTCTCCAGTAGTCAGTCAGAGAGTGCCGGTAAACGCGCTGTGGGGCCAAGTTGGAAACTGGAGCATGTGGGAGAAGCCCGACTCTCCCCCTTTGGAAAGCAACTTCGGTGCAGCTTCCAAGCTGCCTGAACACCACACCACCAGGACACTGTTCACTCCACAGATGCCTCTGAGGAGCAGTGAGCTTTTGCAAAAGAAACCGGGCGCTTGCGGTTCCTTCCTGGGAGCCCAGCCCAGAGCATACTGTAGCTAAAGTGCCCACTAAATGTGACCTCTAGTCACGAAGTAAGGTGCACATTTTCCCATTACCAGAGGCAGGGGTGCACCCGTTTCCGGGAAGTCTCAGTCAATGGACGGCTTTAGCTTTAGTATGCCTCAGAGCGCTCAAGCCTCTCACGGGGGCACTTCTTTCCAAGGATGAGCACCGTGTACCAAAAGCCTTCTGAGCCCAATCAAGGGATACACGGCTCCGGGACCATCCCTCACTATGCAGGTGAAAGGGCCGGGAACTAATCTCTTCTCTATGGCTAGCGTTCCACAGCTTTGAAACAGCCCCAGGAGCACGGTTTTGGGGCAGGCTTTCTTTCCATGCGGGTCTGCCACGTTCAGGACACCTAAGCTGCCCTGAAAGAAACCACCGGGGCTCCAATCCACTTTGGGGACTCGTGCTCGACGTCTCTCTAAGTGAGGCGGAAAGTAGACTTTAGGTCCAGCCCGAAATAAAGTAGAGATTTACCCTGAGCCTTGCTAGGCATTTGGAACATGCAAAGTCACCTAGGCCTCCTGAGGGCATTTAGAGGATTATGCCATTCAGCACATGCAGAACACACTGCATCCCAAAGTTTCATGGCACAAGGCCGAATTGTGTTCCAAGGGCCTCCTTTGGCTTGTCAGAGAAGAGAGGTATATGTGCTGGGTGATCCGGTGTGTAACTGAGAAGCCTGGAGAAAGGCAGTATTTCCCCCCATTTGAAAGGCAGATAGGGGCGGCCTCAAGGCTGACTGAAAAGGCAGTGCTGTTACCCGTCTTCTAGTCACTGCTAGGAATGCCTCAGTGAAGAAAGTGAGTTTTCTCCTACGAATCCAGGTGGTCGCCAGTGCCTTGCTGGGAGCTCATCCCACGGCTTGCCCTAGCTAAAGTGCGAAGTAAACGTGACCCCAGGCCTCAAGGTAAGCACGAGTGTTTCCTCTCAGCAAAGTTTGCTGTGCAGCCATCTCCATGAACCCTGACTCGATCGAGTGCTTCAACTCCTCTACGGCTTTCCGGAGGCCTCAGAGAGTCGCGTATGAGTTCCCTTCTGAGGGAGAGCGTGTGTGCCGGGAGTCCCCTGTTTGTTTTCCGAGCAACACAGCGCAGAACAGGCTGCTGGGGTCAACCCTTTCTATGCAGAGGGAAGGGCAATGAACTGATCCTCGCTTGCATAGCTCGATTTCTACCGCTGTCAAGCAGCCCCAGGACAACGTTTTGGCCGGTATTATATTCAACGTGGCTCTCCCTCTGTGGGGGCCCTCTGAGCTGCACTGAAAGAATCCCTGAGCCTACAGAGCCCCCTGGCGACTCTTACCTGTCATCTCTCTATCGTAACGCAAGGTCCACTGTAGGTCCAGCCTGGCAGAAAGAACAGAAAAACCGGTCAACTTGTGAGACATTTGGGCGATCCAAAGTCACCTAGGCCTGACTAAGTCATTCAGCGGGTAATGAATGCTATGCACGGCATGCCAGAGTCCCCGCCCGCAACGAAGTGTGATCATAGAAAGGCCCCGTGTGGCTGAAAGTCTCCAGTAGTCAGTCAGAGAGTGCCGGTAAACGCGCTGTGGGGCCAAGTTGGAAACTGGAGCATGTGGGAGAAGCCCGACTCTCCCCCTTTGGAAAGCAACTTCGGTGCAGCTTCCAAGCTGCCTGAACACCACACCACCAGGACACTGTTCACTCCACAGATGCCTCTGAGGAGCAGTGAGCTTTTGCAAAAGAAACCGGGCGCTTGCGGTTCCTTCCTGGGAGCCCAGCCCAGAGCATACTGTAGCTAAAGTGCCCACTAAATGTGACCTCTAGTCACGAAGTAAGGTGCACATTTTCCCATTACCAGAGGCAGGGGTGCACCCGTTTCCGGGAAGTCTCAGTCAATGGACGGCTTTAGCTTTAGTATGCCTCAGAGCGCTCAAGCCTCTCACGGGGGCACTTCTTTCCAAGGATGAGCACCGTGTACCAAAAGCCTTCTGAGCCCAATCAAGGGATACACGGCTCCGGGACCATCCCTCACTATGCAGGTGAAAGGGCCGGGAACTAATCTCTTCTCTATGGCTAGCGTTCCACAGCTTTGAAACAGCCCCAGGAGCACGGTTTTGGGGCAGGCTTTCTTTCCATGCGGGTCTGCCACGTTCAGGACACCTAAGCTGCCCTGAAAGAAACCACCGGGGCTCCAATCCACTTTGGGGACTCGTGCTCGACGTCTCTCTAAGTGAGGCGGAAAGTAGACTTTAGGTCCAGCCCGAAATAAAGTAGAGATTTACCCTGAGCCTTGCTAGGCATTTGGAACATGCAAAGTCACCTAGGCCTCCTGAGGGCATTTAGAGGATTATGCCATTCAGCACATGCAGAACACACTGCATCCCAAAGTTTCATGGCACAAGGCCGAATTGTGTTCCAAGGGCCTCCTTTGGCTTGTCAGAGAAGAGAGGTATATGTGCTGGGTGATCCGGTGTGTAACTGAGAAGCCTGGAGAAAGGCAGTATTTCCCCCCATTTGAAAGGCAGATAGGGGCGGCCTCAAGGCTGACTGAAAAGGCAGTGCTGTTACCCGTCTTCTAGTCACTGCTAGGAATGCCTCAGTGAAGAAAGTGAGTTTTCTCCTACGAATCCAGGTGGTCGCCAGTGCCTTGCTGGGAGCTCATCCCACGGCTTGCCCTAGCTAAAGTGCGAAGTAAACGTGACCCCAGGCCTCAAGGTAAGCACGAGTGTTTCCTCTCAGCAAAGTTTGCTGTGCAGCCATCTCCATGAACCCTGACTCGATCGAGTGCTTCAACTCCTCTACGGCTTTCCGGAGGCCTCAGAGAGTCGCGTATGAGTTCCCTTCTGAGGGAGAGCGTGTGTGCCGGGAGTCCCCTGTTTGTTTTCCGAGCAACACAGCGCAGAACAGGCTGCTGGGGTCAACCCTTTCTATGCAGAGGGAAGGGCAATGAACTGATCCTCGCTTGCATAGCTCGATTTCTACCGCTGTCAAGCAGCCCCAGGACAACGTTTTGGCCGGTATTATATTCAACGTGGCTCTCCCTCTGTGGGGGCCCTCTGAGCTGCACTGAAAGAATCCCTGAGCCTACAGAGCCCCCTGGCGACTCTTACCTGTCATCTCTCTATCGTAACGCAAGGTCCACTGTAGGTCCAGCCTGGCAGAAAGAACAGAAAAACCGGTCAACTTGTGAGACATTTGGGCGATCCAAAGTCACCTAGGCCTGACTAAGTCATTCAGCGGGTAATGAATGCTATGCACGGCATGCCAGAGTCCCCGCCCGCAACGAAGTGTGATCATAGAAAGGCCCCGTGTGGCTGAAAGTCTCCAGTAGTCAGTCAGAGAGTGCCGGTAAACGCGCTGTGGGGCCAAGTTGGAAACTGGAGCATGTGGGAGAAGCCCGACTCTCCCCCTTTGGAAAGCAACTTCGGTGCAGCTTCCAAGCTGCCTGAACACCACACCACCAGGACACTGTTCACTCCACAGATGCCTCTGAGGAGCAGTGAGCTTTTGCAAAAGAAACCGGGCGCTTGCGGTTCCTTCCTGGGAGCCCAGCCCAGAGCATACTGTAGCTAAAGTGCCCACTAAATGTGACCTCTAGTCACGAAGTAAGGTGCACATTTTCCCATTACCAGAGGCAGGGGTGCACCCGTTTCCGGGAAGTCTCAGTCAATGGACGGCTTTAGCTTTAGTATGCCTCAGAGCGCTCAAGCCTCTCACGGGGGCACTTCTTTCCAAGGATGAGCACCGTGTACCAAAAGCCTTCTGAGCCCAATCAAGGGATACACGGCTCCGGGACCATCCCTCACTATGCAGGTGAAAGGGCCGGGAACTAATCTCTTCTCTATGGCTAGCGTTCCACAGCTTTGAAACAGCCCCAGGAGCACGGTTTTGGGGCAGGCTTTCTTTCCATGCGGGTCTGCCACGTTCAGGACACCTAAGCTGCCCTGAAAGAAACCACCGGGGCTCCAATCCACTTTGGGGACTCGTGCTCGACGTCTCTCTAAGTGAGGCGGAAAGTAGACTTTAGGTCCAGCCCGAAATAAAGTAGAGATTTACCCTGAGCCTTGCTAGGCATTTGGAACATGCAAAGTCACCTAGGCCTCCTGAGGGCATTTAGAGGATTATGCCATTCAGCACATGCAGAACACACTGCATCCCAAAGTTTCATGGCACAAGGCCGAATTGTGTTCCAAGGGCCTCCTTTGGCTTGTCAGAGAAGAGAGGTATATGTGCTGGGTGATCCGGTGTGTAACTGAGAAGCCTGGAGAAAGGCAGTATTTCCCCCCATTTGAAAGGCAGATAGGGGCGGCCTCAAGGCTGACTGAAAAGGCAGTGCTGTTACCCGTCTTCTAGTCACTGCTAGGAATGCCTCAGTGAAGAAAGTGAGTTTTCTCCTACGAATCCAGGTGGTCGCCAGTGCCTTGCTGGGAGCTCATCCCACGGCTTGCCCTAGCTAAAGTGCGAAGTAAACGTGACCCCAGGCCTCAAGGTAAGCACGAGTGTTTCCTCTCAGCAAAGTTTGCTGTGCAGCCATCTCCATGAACCCTGACTCGATCGAGTGCTTCAACTCCTCTACGGCTTTCCGGAGGCCTCAGAGAGTCGCGTATGAGTTCCCTTCTGAGGGAGAGCGTGTGTGCCGGGAGTCCCCTGTTTGTTTTCCGAGCAACACAGCGCAGAACAGGCTGCTGGGGTCAACCCTTTCTATGCAGAGGGAAGGGCAATGAACTGATCCTCGCTTGCATAGCTCGATTTCTACCGCTGTCAAGCAGCCCCAGGACAACGTTTTGGCCGGTATTATATTCAACGTGGCTCTCCCTCTGTGGGGGCCCTCTGAGCTGCACTGAAAGAATCCCTGAGCCTACAGAGCCCCCTGGCGACTCTTACCTGTCATCTCTCTATCGTAACGCAAGGTCCACTGTAGGTCCAGCCTGGCAGAAAGAACAGAAAAACCGGTCAACTTGTGAGACATTTGGGCGATCCAAAGTCACCTAGGCCTGACTAAGTCATTCAGCGGGTAATGAATGCTATGCACGGCATGCCAGAGTCCCCGCCCGCAACGAAGTGTGATCATAGAAAGGCCCCGTGTGGCTGAAAGTCTCCAGTAGTCAGTCAGAGAGTGCCGGTAAACGCGCTGTGGGGCCAAGTTGGAAACTGGAGCATGTGGGAGAAGCCCGACTCTCCCCCTTTGGAAAGCAACTTCGGTGCAGCTTCCAAGCTGCCTGAACACCACACCACCAGGACACTGTTCACTCCACAGATGCCTCTGAGGAGCAGTGAGCTTTTGCAAAAGAAACCGGGCGCTTGCGGTTCCTTCCTGGGAGCCCAGCCCAGAGCATACTGTAGCTAAAGTGCCCACTAAATGTGACCTCTAGTCACGAAGTAAGGTGCACATTTTCCCATTACCAGAGGCAGGGGTGCACCCGTTTCCGGGAAGTCTCAGTCAATGGACGGCTTTAGCTTTAGTATGCCTCACAGCGCTCAAGCCTCTCACGGGGGCACTTCTTTCCAAGGATGAGCACCGTGTACCAAAAGCCTTCTGAGCCCAATCAAGGGATACACGGCTCCGGGACCATCCCTCACTATGCAGGTGAAAGGGCCGGGAACTAATCTCTTCTCTATGGCTAGCGTTCCACAGCTTTGAAACAGCCCCAGGAGCACGGTTTCGGGGCAGGCTTTCTTTCCATGCGGGTCTGCCACGTTCAGGACACCTAAGCTGCCCTGAAAGAAACCACCGGGGCTCCAATCCACTTTGGGGACTCGTGCTCGACGTCTCTCTAAGTGAGGCGGAAAGTAGACTTTAGGTCCAGCCCGAAATAAAGTAGAGATTTACCCTGAGCCTTGCTAGGCATTTGGAACATGCAAAGTCACCTAGGCCTCCTGAGGGCATTTAGAGGATTATGCCATTCAGCACATGCAGAACACACTGCATCCCAAAGTTTCATGGCACAAGGCCGAATTGTGTTCCAAGGGCCTCCTTTGGCTTGTCAGAGAAGAGAGGTATATGTGCTGGGTGATCCGGTGTGTAACTGAGAAGCCTGGAGAAAGGCAGTATTTCCCCCCATTTGAAAGGCAGATAGGGGCGGCCTCAAGGCTGACTGAAAAGGCAGTGCTGTTACCCGTCTTCTAGTCACTGCTAGGAATGCCTCAGTGAAGAAAGTGAGTTTTCTCCTACGAATCCAGGTGGTCGCCAGTGCCTTTCTGGGAGCTCATCCCACGGCTTGCCCTAGCTAAAGTGCGAAGTAAACGTGACCCCAGGCCTCAAGGTAAGCACGAGTGTTTCCTCTCAGCAAAGTTTGCTGTGCAGCCATCTCCATGAACCCTGACTCGATCGAGTGCTTCAACTCCTCTACGGCTTTCCGGAGGCCTCAGAGAGTCGCGTATGAGTTCCCTTCTGAGGGAGAGCGTGTGTGCCGGGAGTCCCCTGTTTGTTTTCCGAGCAACACAGCGCAGAACAGGCTGCTGGGGTCAACCCTTTCTATGCAGAGGGAAGGGCAATGAACTGATCCTCGCTTGCATAGCTCGATTTCTACCGCTGTCAAGCAGCCCCAGGACAACGTTTTGGCCGGTATTATATTCAACGTGGCTCTCCCTCTGTGGGGGCCCTCTGAGCTGCACTGAAAGAATCCCTGAGCCTACAGAACCCCCTGGCGACTCTTACCTGTCATCTCTCTATCGTAACGCAAGGTCCACTGTAGGTCCAGCCTGGCAGAAAGAACAGAAAAACCGGTCAACTTGTGAGACATTTGGGCGATCCAAAGTCACCTAGGCCTGACTAAGTCATTCAGCGGGTAATGAATGCTATGCACGGCATGCCAGAGTCCCCGCCCGCAACGAAGTGTGATCATAGAAAGGCCCCGTGTGGCTGAAAGTCTCCAGTAGTCAGTCAGAGAGTGCCGGTAAACGCGCTGTGGGGCCAAGTTGGAAACTGGAGCATGTGGGAGAAGCCCGACTCTCCCCCTTTGGAAAGCAACTTCGGTGCAGCTTCCAAGCTGCCTGAACACCACACCACCAGGACACTGTTCACTCCACAGATGCCTCTGAGGAGCAGTGAGCTTTTGCAAAAGAAACCGGGCGCTTGCGGTTCCTTCCTGGGAGCCCAGCCCAGAGCATACTGTAGCTAAAGTGCCCACTAAATGTGACCTCTAGTCACGAAGTAAGGTGCACATTTTCCCATTACCAGAGGCAGGGGTGCACCCGTTTCCGGGAAGTCTCAGTCAATGGACGGCTTTAGCTTTAGTATGCCTCAGAGCGCTCAAGCCTCTCACGGGGGCACTTCTTTCCAAGGATGAGCACCGTGTACCAAAAGCCTTCTGAGCCCAATCAAGGGATACACGGCTCCGGGACCATCCCTCACTATGCAGGTGAAAGGGCCGGGAACTAATCTCTTCTCTATGGCTAGCGTTCCACAGCTTTGAAACAGCCCCAGGAGCACGGTTTTGGGGCAGGCTTTCTTTCCATGCGGGTCTGCCACGTTCAGGACACCTAAGCTGCCCTGAAAGAAACCACCGGGGCTCCAATCCACTTTGGGGACTCGTGCTCGACGTCTCTCTAAGTGAGGCGGAAAGTAGACTTTAGGTCCAGCCCGAAATAAAGTAGAGATTTACCCTGAGCCTTGCTAGGCATTTGGAACATGCAAAGTCACCTAGGCCTCCTGAGGGCATTTAGAGGATTATGCCATTCAGCACATGCAGAACACACTGCATCCCAAAGTTTCATGGCACAAGGCCGAATTGTGTTCCAAGGGCCTCCTTTGGCTTGTCAGAGAAGAGAGGTATATGTGCTGGGTGATCCGGTGTGTAACTGAGAAGCCTGGAGAAAGGCAGTATTTCCCCCCATTTGAAAGGCAGATAGGGGCGGCCTCAAGGCTGACTGAAAAGGCAGTGCTGTTACCCGTCTTCTAGTCACTGCTAGGAATGCCTCAGTGAAGAAAGTGAGTTTTCTCCTACGAATCCAGGTGGTCGCCAGTGCCTTTCTGGGAGCTCATCCCACGGCTTGCCCTAGCTAAAGTGCGAAGTAAACGTGACCCCAGGCCTCAAGGTAAGCACGAGTGTTTCCTCTCAGCAAAGTTTGCTGTGCAGCCATCTCCATGAACCCTGACTCGATCGAGTGCTTCAACTCCTCTACGGCTTTCCGGAGGCCTCAGAGAGTCGCGTATGAGTTCCCTTCTGAGGGAGAGCGTGTGTGCCGGGAGTCCCCTGTTTGTTTTCCGAGCAACACAGCGCAGAACAGGCTGCTGGGGTCAACCCTTTCTATGCAGAGGGAAGGGCAATGAACTGATCCTCGCTTGCATAGCTCGATTTCTACCGCTGTCAAGCAGCCCCAGGACAACGTTTTGGCCGGTATTATATTCAACGTGGCTCTCCCTCTGTGGGGGCCCTCTGAGCTGCACTGAAAGAATCCCTGAGCCTACAGAGCCCCCTGGCGACTCTTACCTGTCATCTCTCTATCGTAACGCAAGGTCCACTGTAGGTCCAGCCTGGCAGAAAGAACAGAAAAACCGGTCAACTTGTGAGACATTTGGGCGATCCAAAGTCACCTAGGCCTGACTAAGTCATTCAGCGGGTAATGAATGCTATGCACGGCATGCCAGAGTCCCCGCCCGCAACGAAGTGTGATCATAGAAAGGCCCCGTGTGGCTGAAAGTCTCCAGTAGTCAGTCAGAGAGTGCCGGTAAACGCGCTGTGGGGCCAAGTTGGAAACTGGAGCATGTGGGAGAAGCCCGACTCTCCCCCTTTGGAAAGCAACTTCGGTGCAGCTTCCAAGCTGCCTGAACACCACACCACCAGGACACTGTTCACTCCACAGATGCCTCTGAGGAGCAGTGAGCTTTTGCAAAAGAAACCGGGCGCTTGCGGTTCCTTCCTGGGAGCCCAGCCCAGAGCATACTGTAGCTAAAGTGCCCACTAAATGTGACCTCTAGTCACGAAGTAAGGTGCACATTTTCCCATTACCAGAGGCAGGGGTGCACCCGTTTCCGGGAAGTCTCAGTCAATGGACGGCTTTAGCTTTAGTATGCCTCAGAGCGCTCAAGCCTCTCACGGGGGCACTTCTTTCCAAGGATGAGCACCGTGTACCAAAAGCCTTCTGAGCCCAATCAAGGGATACACGGCTCCGGGACCATCCCTCACTATGCAGGTGAAAGGGCCGGGAACTAATCTCTTCTCTATGGCTAGCGTTCCACAGCTTTGAAACAGCCCCAGGAGCACGGTTTTGGGGCAGGCTTTCTTTCCATGCGGGTCTGCCACGTTCAGGACACCTAAGCTGCCCTGAAAGAAACCACCGGGGCTCCAATCCACTTTGGGGACTCGTGCTCGACGTCTCTCTAAGTGAGGCGGAAAGTAGACTTTAGGTCCAGCCCGAAATAAAGTAGAGATTTACCCTGAGCCTTGCTAGGCATTTGGAACATGCAAAGTCACCTAGGCCTCCTGAGGGCATTTAGAGGATTATGCCATTCAGCACATGCAGAACACACTGCATCCCAAAGTTTCATGGCACAAGGCCGAATTGTGTTCCAAGGGCCTCCTTTGGCTTGTCAGAGAAGAGAGGTATATGTGCTGGGTGATCCGGTGTGTAACTGAGAAGCCTGGAGAAAGGCAGTATTTCCCCCCATTTGAAAGGCAGATAGGGGCGGCCTCAAGGCTGACTGAAAAGGCAGTGCTGTTACCCGTCTTCTAGTCACTGCTAGGAATGCCTCAGTGAAGAAAGTGAGTTTTCTCCTACGAATCCAGGTGGTCGCCAGTGCCTTGCTGGGAGCTCATCCCACGGCTTGCCCTAGCTAAAGTGCGAAGTAAACGTGACCCCAGGCCTCAAGGTAAGCACGAGTGTTTCCTCTCAGCAAAGTTTGCTGTGCAGCCATCTCCATGAACCCTGACTCGATCGAGTGCTTCAACTCCTCTACGGCTTTCCGGAGGCCTCAGAGAGTCGCGTATGAGTTCCCTTCTGAGGGAGAGCGTGTGTGCCGGGAGTCCCCTGTTTGTTTTCCGAGCAACACAGCGCAGAACAGGCTGCTGGGGTCAACCCTTTCTATGCAGAGGGAAGGGCAATGAACTGATCCTCGCTTGCATAGCTCGATTTCTACCGCTGTCAAGCAGCCCCAGGACAACGTTTTGGCCGGTATTATATTCAACGTGGCTCTCCCTCTGTGGGGGCCCTCTGAGCTGCACTGAAAGAATCCCTGAGCCTACAGAGCCCCCTGGCGACTCTTACCTGTCATCTCTCTATCGTAACGCAAGGTCCACTGTAGGTCCAGCCTGGCAGAAAGAACAGAAAAACCGGTCAACTTGTGAGACATTTGGGCGATCCAAAGTCACCTAGGCCTGACTAAGTCATTCAGCGGGTAATGAATGCTATGCACGGCATGCCAGAGTCCCCGCCCGCAACGAAGTGTGATCATAGAAAGGCCCCGTGTGGCTGAAAGTCTCCAGTAGTCAGTCAGAGAGTGCCGGTAAACGCGCTGTGGGGCCAAGTTGGAAACTGGAGCATGTGGGAGAAGCCCGACTCTCCCCCTTTGGAAAGCAACTTCGGTGCAGCTTCCAAGCTGCCTGAACACCACACCACCAGGACACTGTTCACTCCACAGATGCCTCTGAGGAGCAGTGAGCTTTTGCAAAAGAAACCGGGCGCTTGCGGTTCCTTCCTGGGAGCCCAGCCCAGAGCATACTGTAGCTAAAGTGCCCACTAAATGTGACCTCTAGTCACGAAGTAAGGTGCACATTTTCCCATTACCAGAGGCAGGGGTGCACCCGTTTCCGGGAAGTCTCAGTCAATGGACGGCTTTAGCTTTAGTATGCCTCACAGCGCTCAAGCCTCTCACGGGGGCACTTCTTTCCAAGGATGAGCACCGTGTACCAAAAGCCTTCTGAGCCCAATCAAGGGATACACGGCTCCGGGACCATCCCTCACTATGCAGGTGAAAGGGCCGGGAACTAATCTCTTCTCTATGGCTAGCGTTCCACAGCTTTGAAACAGCCCCAGGAGCACGGTTTTGGGGCAGGCTTTCTTTCCATGCGGGTCTGCCACGTTCAGGACACCTAAGCTGCCCTGAAAGAAACCACCGGGGCTCCAATCCACTTTGGGGACTCGTGCTCGACGTCTCTCTAAGTGAGGCGGAAAGTAGACTTTAGGTCCAGCCCGAAATAAAGTAGAGATTTACCCTGAGCCTTGCTAGGCATTTGGAACATGCAAAGTCACCTAGGCCTCCTGAGGGCATTTAGAGGATTATGCCATTCAGCACATGCAGAACACACTGCATCCCAAAGTTTCATGGCACAAGGCCGAATTGTGTTCCAAGGGCCTCCTTTGGCTTGTCAGAGAAGAGAGGTATATGTGCTGGGTGATCCGGTGTGTAACTGAGAAGCCTGGAGAAAGGCAGTATTTCCCCCCATTTGAAAGGCAGATAGGGGCGGCCTCAAGGCTGACTGAAAAGGCAGTGCTGTTACCCGTCTTCTAGTCACTGCTAGGAATGCCTCAGTGAAGAAAGTGAGTTTTCTCCTACGAATCCAGGTGGTCGCCAGTGCCTTTCTGGGAGCTCATCCCACGGCTTGCCCTAGCTAAAGTGCGAAGTAAACGTGACCCCAGGCCTCAAGGTAAGCACGAGTGTTTCCTCTCAGCAAAGTTTGCTGTGCAGCCATCTCCATGAACCCTGACTCGATCGAGTGCTTCAACTCCTCTACGGCTTTCCGGAGGCCTCAGAGAGTCGCGTATGAGTTCCCTTCTGAGGGAGAGCGTGTGTGCCGGGAGTCCCCTGTTTGTTTTCCGAGCAACACAGCGCAGAACAGGCTGCTGGGGTCAACCCTTTCTATGCAGAGGGAAGGGCAATGAACTGATCCTCGCTTGCATAGCTCGATTTCTACCGCTGTCAAGCAGCCCCAGGACAACGTTTTGGCCGGTATTATATTCAACGTGGCTCTCCCTCTGTGGGGGCCCTCTGAGCTGCACTGAAAGAATCCCTGAGCCTACAGAGCCCCCTGGCGACTCTTACCTGTCATCTCTCTATCGTAACGCAAGGTCCACTGTAGGTCCAGCCTGGCAGAAAGAACAGAAAAACCGGTCAACTTGTGAGACATTTGGGCGATCCAAAGTCACCTAGGCCTGACTAAGTCATTCAGCGGGTAATGAATGCTATGCACGGCATGCCAGAGTCCCCGCCCGCAACGAAGTGTGATCATAGAAAGGCCCCGTGTGGCTGAAAGTCTCCAGTAGTCAGTCAGAGAGTGCCGGTAAACGCGCTGTGGGGCCAAGTTGGAAACTGGAGCATGTGGGAGAAGCCCGACTCTCCCCCTTTGGAAAGCAACTTCGGTGCAGCTTCCAAGCTGCCTGAACACCACACCACCAGGACACTGTTCACTCCACAGATGCCTCTGAGGAGCAGTGAGCTTTTGCAAAAGAAACCGGGCGCTTGCGGTTCCTTCCTGGGAGCCCAGCCCAGAGCATACTGTAGCTAAAGTGCCCACTAAATGTGACCTCTAGTCACGAAGTAAGGTGCACATTTTCCCATTACCAGAGGCAGGGGTGCACCCGTTTCCGGGAAGTCTCAGTCAATGGACGGCTTTAGCTTTAGTATGCCTCAGAGCGCTCAAGCCTCTCACGGGGGCACTTCTTTCCAAGGATGAGCACCGTGTACCAAAAGCCTTCTGAGCCCAATCAAGGGATACACGGCTCCGGGACCATCCCTCACTATGCAGGTGAAAGGGCCGGGAACTAATCTCTTCTCTATGGCTAGCGTTCCACAGCTTTGAAACAGCCCCAGGAGCACGGTTTTGGGGCAGGCTTTCTTTCCATGCGGGTCTGCCACGTTCAGGACACCTAAGCTGCCCTGAAAGAAACCACCGGGGCTCCAATCCACTTTGGGGACTCGTGCTCGACGTCTCTCTAAGTGAGGCGGAAAGTAGACTTTAGGTCCAGCCCGAAATAAAGTAGAGATTTACCCTGAGCCTTGCTAGGCATTTGGAACATGCAAAGTCACCTAGGCCTCCTGAGGGCATTTAGAGGATTATGCCATTCAGCACATGCAGAACACACTGCATCCCAAAGTTTCATGGCACAAGGCCGAATTGTGTTCCAAGGGCCTCCTTTGGCTTGTCAGAGAAGAGAGGTATATGTGCTGGGTGATCCGGTGTGTAACTGAGAAGCCTGGAGAAAGGCAGTATTTCCCCCCATTTGAAAGGCAGATAGGGGCGGCCTCAAGGCTGACTGAAAAGGCAGTGCTGTTACCCGTCTTCTAGTCACTGCTAGGAATGCCTCAGTGAAGAAAGTGAGTTTTCTCCTACGAATCCAGGTGGTCGCCAGTGCCTTGCTGGGAGCTCATCCCACGGCTTGCCCTAGCTAAAGTGCGAAGTAAACGTGACCCCAGGCCTCAAGGTAAGCACGAGTGTTTCCTCTCAGCAAAGTTTGCTGTGCAGCCATCTCCATGAACCCTGACTCGATCGAGTGCTTCAACTCCTCTACGGCTTTCCGGAGGCCTCAGAGAGTCGCGTATGAGTTCCCTTCTGAGGGAGAGCGTGTGTGCCGGGAGTCCCCTGTTTGTTTTCCGAGCAACACAGCGCAGAACAGGCTGCTGGGGTCAACCCTTTCTATGCAGAGGGAAGGGCAATGAACTGATCCTCGCTTGCATAGCTCGATTTCTACCGCTGTCAAGCAGCCCCAGGACAACGTTTTGGCCGGTATTATATTCAACGTGGCTCTCCCTCTGTGGGGGCCCTCTGAGCTGCACTGAAAGAATCCCTGAGCCTACAGAGCCCCCTGGCGACTCTTACCTGTCATCTCTCTATCGTAACGCAAGGTCCACTGTAGGTCCAGCCTGGCAGAAAGAACAGAAAAACCGGTCAACTTGTGAGACATTTGGGCGATCCAAAGTCACCTAGGCCTGACTAAGTCATTCAGCGGGTAATGAATGCTATGCACGGCATGCCAGAGTCCCCGCCCGCAACGAAGTGTGATCATAGAAAGGCCCCGTGTGGCTGAAAGTCTCCAGTAGTCAGTCAGAGAGTGCCGGTAAACGCGCTGTGGGGCCAAGTTGGAAACTGGAGCATGTGGGAGAAGCCCGACTCTCCCCCTTTGGAAAGCAACTTCGGTGCAGCTTCCAAGCTGCCTGAACACCACACCACCAGGACACTGTTCACTCCACAGATGCCTCTGAGGAGCAGTGAGCTTTTGCAAAAGAAACCGGGCGCTTGCGGTTCCTTCCTGGGAGCCCAGCCCAGAGCATACTGTAGCTAAAGTGCCCACTAAATGTGACCTCTAGTCACGAAGTAAGGTGCACATTTTCCCATTACCAGAGGCAGGGGTGCACCCGTTTCCGGGAAGTCTCAGTCAATGGACGGCTTTAGCTTTAGTATGCCTCAGAGCGCTCAAGCCTCTCACGGGGGCACTTCTTTCCAAGGATGAGCACCGTGTACCAAAAGCCTTCTGAGCCCAATCAAGGGATACACGGCTCCGGGACCATCCCTCACTATGCAGGTGAAAGGGCCGGGAACTAATCTCTTCTCTATGGCTAGCGTTCCACAGCTTTGAAACAGCCCCAGGAGCACGGTTTTGGGGCAGGCTTTCTTTCCATGCGGGTCTGCCACGTTCAGGACACCTAAGCTGCCCTGAAAGAAACCACCGGGGCTCCAATCCACTTTGGGGACTCGTGCTCGACGTCTCTCTAAGTGAGGCGGAAAGTAGACTTTAGGTCCAGCCCGAAATAAAGTAGAGATTTACCCTGAGCCTTGCTAGGCATTTGGAACATGCAAAGTCACCTAGGCCTCCTGAGGGCATTTAGAGGATTATGCCATTCAGCACATGCAGAACACACTGCATCCCAAAGTTTCATGGCACAAGGCCGAATTGTGTTCCAAGGGCCTCCTTTGGCTTGTCAGAGAAGAGAGGTATATGTGCTGGGTGATCCGGTGTGTAACTGAGAAGCCTGGAGAAAGGCAGTATTTCCCCCCATTTGAAAGGCAGATAGGGGCGGCCTCAAGGCTGACTGAAAAGGCAGTGCTGTTACCCGTCTTCTAGTCACTGCTAGGAATGCCTCAGTGAAGAAAGTGAGTTTTCTCCTACGAATCCAGGTGGTCGCCAGTGCCTTGCTGGGAGCTCATCCCACGGCTTGCCCTAGCTAAAGTGCGAAGTAAACGTGACCCCAGGCCTCAAGGTAAGCACGAGTGTTTCCTCTCAGCAAAGTTTGCTGTGCAGCCATCTCCATGAACCCTGACTCGATCGAGTGCTTCAACTCCTCTACGGCTTTCCGGAGGCCTCAGAGAGTCGCGTATGAGTTCCCTTCTGAGGGAGAGCGTGTGTGCCGGGAGTCCCCTGTTTGTTTTCCGAGCAACACAGCGCAGAACAGGCTGCTGGGGTCAACCCTTTCTATGCAGAGGGAAGGGCAATGAACTGATCCTCGCTTGCATAGCTCGATTTCTACCGCTGTCAAGCAGCCCCAGGACAACGTTTTGGCCGGTATTATATTCAACGTGGCTCTCCCTCTGTGGGGGCCCTCTGAGCTGCACTGAAAGAATCCCTGAGCCTACAGAGCCCCCTGGCGACTCTTACCTGTCATCTCTCTATCGTAACGCAAGGTCCACTGTAGGTCCAGCCTGGCAGAAAGAACAGAAAAACCGGTCAACTTGTGAGACATTTGGGCGATCCAAAGTCACCTAGGCCTGACTAAGTCATTCAGCGGGTAATGAATGCTATGCACGGCATGCCAGAGTCCCCGCCCGCAACGAAGTGTGATCATAGAAAGGCCCCGTGTGGCTGAAAGTCTCCAGTAGTCAGTCAGAGAGTGCCGGTAAACGCGCTGTGGGGCCAAGTTGGAAACTGGAGCATGTGGGAGAAGCCCGACTCTCCCCCTTTGGAAAGCAACTTCGGTGCAGCTTCCAAGCTGCCTGAACACCACACCACCAGGACACTGTTCACTCCACAGATGCCTCTGAGGAGCAGTGAGCTTTTGCAAAAGAAACCGGGCGCTTGCGGTTCCTTCCTGGGAGCCCAGCCCAGAGCATACTGTAGCTAAAGTGCCCACTAAATGTGACCTCTAGTCACGAAGTAAGGTGCACATTTTCCCATTACCAGAGGCAGGGGTGCACCCGTTTCCGGGAAGTCTCAGTCAATGGACGGCTTTAGCTTTAGTATGCCTCAGAGCGCTCAAGCCTCTCACGGGGGCACTTCTTTCCAAGGATGAGCACCGTGTACCAAAAGCCTTCTGAGCCCAATCAAGGGATACACGGCTCCGGGACCATCCCTCACTATGCAGGTGAAAGGGCCGGGAACTAATCTCTTCTCTATGGCTAGCGTTCCACAGCTTTGAAACAGCCCCAGGAGCACGGTTTTGGGGCAGGCTTTCTTTCCATGCGGGTCTGCCACGTTCAGGACACCTAAGCTGCCCTGAAAGAAACCACCGGGGCTCCAATCCACTTTGGGGACTCGTGCTCGACGTCTCTCTAAGTGAGGCGGAAAGTAGACTTTAGGTCCAGCCCGAAATAAAGTAGAGATTTACCCTGAGCCTTGCTAGGCATTTGGAACATGCAAAGTCACCTAGGCCTCCTGAGGGCATTTAGAGGATTATGCCATTCAGCACATGCAGAACACACTGCATCCCAAAGTTTCATGGCACAAGGCCGAATTGTGTTCCAAGGGCCTCCTTTGGCTTGTCAGAGAAGAGAGGTATATGTGCTGGGTGATCCGGTGTGTAACTGAGAAGCCTGGAGAAAGGCAGTATTTCCCCCCATTTGAAAGGCAGATAGGGGCGGCCTCAAGGCTGACTGAAAAGGCAGTGCTGTTACCCGTCTTCTAGTCACTGCTAGGAATGCCTCAGTGAAGAAAGTGAGTTTTCTCCTACGAATCCAGGTGGTCGCCAGTGCCTTGCTGGGAGCTCATCCCACGGCTTGCCCTAGCTAAAGTGCGAAGTAAACGTGACCCCAGGCCTCAAGGTAAGCACGAGTGTTTCCTCTCAGCAAAGTTTGCTGTGCAGCCATCTCCATGAACCCTGACTCGATCGAGTGCTTCAACTCCTCTACGGCTTTCCGGAGGCCTCAGAGAGTCGCGTATGAGTTCCCTTCTGAGGGAGAGCGTGTGTGCCGGGAGTCCCCTGTTTGTTTTCCGAGCAACACAGCGCAGAACAGGCTGCTGGGGTCAACCCTTTCTATGCAGAGGGAAGGGCAATGAACTGATCCTCGCTTGCATAGCTCGATTTCTACCGCTGTCAAGCAGCCCCAGGACAACGTTTTGGCCGGTATTATATTCAACGTGGCTCTCCCTCTGTGGGGGCCCTCTGAGCTGCACTGAAAGAATCCCTGAGCCTACAGAACCCCCTGGCGACTCTTACCTGTCATCTCTCTATCGTAACGCAAGGTCCACTGTAGGTCCAGCCTGGCAGAAAGAACAGAAAAACCGGTCAACTTGTGAGACATTTGGGCGATCCAAAGTCACCTAGGCCTGACTAAGTCATTCAGCGGGTAATGAATGCTATGCACGGCATGCCAGAGTCCCCGCCCGCAACGAAGTGTGATCATAGAAAGGCCCCGTGTGGCTGAAAGTCTCCAGTAGTCAGTCAGAGAGTGCCGGTAAACGCGCTGTGGGGCCAAGTTGGAAACTGGAGCATGTGGGAGAAGCCCGACTCTCCCCCTTTGGAAAGCAACTTCGGTGCAGCTTCCAAGCTGCCTGAACACCACACCACCAGGACACTGTTCACTCCACAGATGCCTCTGAGGAGCAGTGAGCTTTTGCAAAAGAAACCGGGCGCTTGCGGTTCCTTCCTGGGAGCCCAGCCCAGAGCATACTGTAGCTAAAGTGCCCACTAAATGTGACCTCTAGTCACGAAGTAAGGTGCACATTTTCCCATTACCAGAGGCAGGGGTGCACCCGTTTCCGGGAAGTCTCAGTCAATGGACGGCTTTAGCTTTAGTATGCCTCAGAGCGCTCAAGCCTCTCACGGGGGCACTTCTTTCCAAGGATGAGCACCGTGTACCAAAAGCCTTCTGAGCCCAATCAAGGGATACACGGCTCCGGGACCATCCCTCACTATGCAGGTGAAAGGGCCGGGAACTAATCTCTTCTCTATGGCTAGCGTTCCACAGCTTTGAAACAGCCCCAGGAGCACGGTTTTGGGGCAGGCTTTCTTTCCATGCGGGTCTGCCACGTTCAGGACACCTAAGCTGCCCTGAAAGAAACCACCGGGGCTCCAATCCACTTTGGGGACTCGTGCTCGACGTCTCTCTAAGTGAGGCGGAAAGTAGACTTTAGGTCCAGCCCGAAATAAAGTAGAGATTTACCCTGAGCCTTGCTAGGCATTTGGAACATGCAAAGTCACCTAGGCCTCCTGAGGGCATTTAGAGGATTATGCCATTCAGCACATGCAGAACACACTGCATCCCAAAGTTTCATGGCACAAGGCCGAATTGTGTTCCAAGGGCCTCCTTTGGCTTGTCAGAGAAGAGAGGTATATGTGCTGGGTGATCCGGTGTGTAACTGAGAAGCCTGGAGAAAGGCAGTATTTCCCCCCATTTGAAAGGCAGATAGGGGCGGCCTCAAGGCTGACTGAAAAGGCAGTGCTGTTACCCGTCTTCTAGTCACTGCTAGGAATGCCTCAGTGAAGAAAGTGAGTTTTCTCCTACGAATCCAGGTGGTCGCCAGTGCCTTGCTGGGAGCTCATCCCACGGCTTGCCCTAGCTAAAGTGCGAAGTAAACGTGACCCCAGGCCTCAAGGTAAGCACGAGTGTTTCCTCTCAGCAAAGTTTGCTGTGCAGCCATCTCCATGAACCCTGACTCGATCGAGTGCTTCAACTCCTCTACGGCTTTCCGGAGGCCTCAGAGAGTCGCGTATGAGTTCCCTTCTGAGGGAGAGCGTGTGTGCCGGGAGTCCCCTGTTTGTTTTCCGAGCAACACAGCGCAGAACAGGCTGCTGGGGTCAACCCTTTCTATGCAGAGGGAAGGGCAATGAACTGATCCTCGCTTGCATAGCTCGATTTCTACCGCTGTCAAGCAGCCCCAGGACAACGTTTTGGCCGGTATTATATTCAACGTGGCTCTCCCTCTGTGGGGGCCCTCTGAGCTGCACTGAAAGAATCCCTGAGCCTACAGAGCCCCCTGGCGACTCTTACCTGTCATCTCTCTATCGTAACGCAAGGTCCACTGTAGGTCCAGCCTGGCAGAAAGAACAGAAAAACCGGTCAACTTGTGAGACATTTGGGCGATCCAAAGTCACCTAGGCCTGACTAAGTCATTCAGCGGGTAATGAATGCTATGCACGGCATGCCAGAGTCCCCGCCCGCAACGAAGTGTGATCATAGAAAGGCCCCGTGTGGCTGAAAGTCTCCAGTAGTCAGTCAGAGAGTGCCGGTAAACGCGCTGTGGGGCCAAGTTGGAAACTGGAGCATGTGGGAGAAGCCCGACTCTCCCCCTTTGGAAAGCAACTTCGGTGCAGCTTCCAAGCTGCCTGAACACCACACCACCAGGACACTGTTCACTCCACAGATGCCTCTGAGGAGCAGTGAGCTTTTGCAAAAGAAACCGGGCGCTTGCGGTTCCTTCCTGGGAGCCCAGCCCAGAGCATACTGTAGCTAAAGTGCCCACTAAATGTGACCTCTAGTCACGAAGTAAGGTGCACATTTTCCCATTACCAGAGGCAGGGGTGCACCCGTTTCCGGGAAGTCTCAGTCAATGGACGGCTTTAGCTTTAGTATGCCTCAGAGCGCTCAAGCCTCTCACGGGGGCACTTCTTTCCAAGGATGAGCACCGTGTACCAAAAGCCTTCTGAGCCCAATCAAGGGATACACGGCTCCGGGACCATCCCTCACTATGCAGGTGAAAGGGCCGGGAACTAATCTCTTCTCTATGGCTAGCGTTCCACAGCTTTGAAACAGCCCCAGGAGCACGGTTTTGGGGCAGGCTTTCTTTCCATGCGGGTCTGCCACGTTCAGGACACCTAAGCTGCCCTGAAAGAAACCACCGGGGCTCCAATCCACTTTGGGGACTCGTGCTCGACGTCTCTCTAAGTGAGGCGGAAAGTAGACTTTAGGTCCAGCCCGAAATAAAGTAGAGATTTACCCTGAGCCTTGCTAGGCATTTGGAACATGCAAAGTCACCTAGGCCTCCTGAGGGCATTTAGAGGATTATGCCATTCAGCACATGCAGAACACACTGCATCCCAAAGTTTCATGGCACAAGGCCGAATTGTGTTCCAAGGGCCTCCTTTGGCTTGTCAGAGAAGAGAGGTATATGTGCTGGGTGATCCGGTGTGTAACTGAGAAGCCTGGAGAAAGGCAGTATTTCCCCCCATTTGAAAGGCAGATAGGGGCGGCCTCAAGGCTGACTGAAAAGGCAGTGCTGTTACCCGTCTTCTAGTCACTGCTAGGAATGCCTCAGTGAAGAAAGTGAGTTTTCTCCTACGAATCCAGGTGGTCGCCAGTGCCTTGCTGGGAGCTCATCCCACGGCTTGCCCTAGCTAAAGTGCGAAGTAAACGTGACCCCAGGCCTCAAGGTAAGCACGAGTGTTTCCTCTCAGCAAAGTTTGCTGTGCAGCCATCTCCATGAACCCTGACTCGATCGAGTGCTTCAACTCCTCTACGGCTTTCCGGAGGCCTCAGAGAGTCGCGTATGAGTTCCCTTCTGAGGGAGAGCGTGTGTGCCGGGAGTCCCCTGTTTGTTTTCCGAGCAACACAGCGCAGAACAGGCTGCTGGGGTCAACCCTTTCTATGCAGAGGGAAGGGCAATGAACTGATCCTCGCTTGCATAGCTCGATTTCTACCGCTGTCAAGCAGCCCCAGGACAACGTTTTGGCCGGTATTATATTCAACGTGGCTCTCCCTCTGTGGGGGCCCTCTGAGCTGCACTGAAAGAATCCCTGAGCCTACAGAGCCCCCTGGCGACTCTTACCTGTCATCTCTCTATCGTAACGCAAGGTCCACTGTAGGTCCAGCCTGGCAGAAAGAACAGAAAAACCGGTCAACTTGTGAGACATTTGGGCGATCCAAAGTCACCTAGGCCTGACTAAGTCATTCAGCGGGTAATGAATGCTATGCACGGCATGCCAGAGTCCCCGCCCGCAACGAAGTGTGATCATAGAAAGGCCCCGTGTGGCTGAAAGTCTCCAGTAGTCAGTCAGAGAGTGCCGGTAAACGCGCTGTGGGGCCAAGTTGGAAACTGGAGCATGTGGGAGAAGCCCGACTCTCCCCCTTTGGAAAGCAACTTCGGTGCAGCTTCCAAGCTGCCTGAACACCACACCACCAGGACACTGTTCACTCCACAGATGCCTCTGAGGAGCAGTGAGCTTTTGCAAAAGAAACCGGGCGCTTGCGGTTCCTTCCTGGGAGCCCAGCCCAGAGCATACTGTAGCTAAAGTGCCCACTAAATGTGACCTCTAGTCACGAAGTAAGGTGCACATTTTCCCATTACCAGAGGCAGGGGTGCACCCGTTTCCGGGAAGTCTCAGTCAATGGACGGCTTTAGCTTTAGTATGCCTCACAGCGCTCAAGCCTCTCACGGGGGCACTTCTTTCCAAGGATGAGCACCGTGTACCAAAAGCCTTCTGAGCCCAATCAAGGGATACACGGCTCCGGGACCATCCCTCACTATGCAGGTGAAAGGGCCGGGAACTAATCTCTTCTCTATGGCTAGCGTTCCACAGCTTTGAAACAGCCCCAGGAGCACGGTTTTGGGGCAGGCTTTCTTTCCATGCGGGTCTGCCACGTTCAGGACACCTAAGCTGCCCTGAAAGAAACCACCGGGGCTCCAATCCACTTTGGGGACTCGTGCTCGACGTCTCTCTAAGTGAGGCGGAAAGTAGACTTTAGGTCCAGCCCGAAATAAAGTAGAGATTTACCCTGAGCCTTGCTAGGCATTTGGAACATGCAAAGTCACCTAGGCCTCCTGAGGGCATTTAGAGGATTATGCCATTCAGCACATGCAGAACACACTGCATCCCAAAGTTTCATGGCACAAGGCCGAATTGTGTTCCAAGGGCCTCCTTTGGCTTGTCAGAGAAGAGAGGTATATGTGCTGGGTGATCCGGTGTGTAACTGAGAAGCCTGGAGAAAGGCAGTATTTCCCCCCATTTGAAAGGCAGATAGGGGCGGCCTCAAGGCTGACTGAAAAGGCAGTGCTGTTACCCGTCTTCTAGTCACTGCTAGGAATGCCTCAGTGAAGAAAGTGAGTTTTCTCCTACGAATCCAGGTGGTCGCCAGTGCCTTGCTGGGAGCTCATCCCACGGCTTGCCCTAGCTAAAGTGCGAAGTAAACGTGACCCCAGGCGTCAAGGTAAGCACGAGTGTTTCCTCTCAGCAAAGTTTGCTGTGCAGCCATCTCCATGAACCCTGACTCGATCGAGTGCTTCAACTCCTCTACGGCTTTCCGGAGGCCTCAGAGAGTCGCGTATGAGTTCCCTTCTGAGGGAGAGCGTGTGTGCCGGGAGTCCCCTGTTTGTTTTCCGAGCAACACAGCACAGAACAGGCTGCTGGGGTCAACCCTTTCTATGCAGAGGGAAGGGCAATGAACTGATCCTCGCTTGCATAGCTCGATTTCTACCGCTGTCAAGCAGCCCCAGGACAACGTTTTGGCCGGTATTATATTCAACGTGGCTCTCCCTCTGTGGGGGCCCTCTGAGCTGCACTGAAAGAATCCCTGAGCCTACAGAGCCCCCTGGCGACTCTTACCTGTCATCTCTCTATCGTAACGCAAGGTCCACTGTAGGTCCAGCCTGGCAGAAAGAACAGAAAAACCGGTCAACTTGTGAGACATTTGGGCGATCCAAAGTCACCTAGGCCTGACTAAGTCATTCAGCGGGTAATGAATGCTATGCACGGCATGCCAGAGTCCCCGCCCGCAACGAAGTGTGATCATAGAAAGGCCCCGTGTGGCTGAAAGTCTCCAGTAGTCAGTCAGAGAGTGCCGGTAAACGCGCTGTGGGGCCAAGTTGGAAACTGGAGCATGTGGGAGAAGCCCGACTCTCCCCCTTTGGAAAGCAACTTCGGTGCAGCTTCCAAGCTGCCTGAACACCACACCACCAGGACACTGTTCACTCCACAGAGGCCTCTGAGGAGCAGTGAGCTTTTGCAAAAGAAACCGGGCGCTTGCGGTTCCTTCCTGGGAGCCCAGCCCAGAGCATACTGTAGCTAAAGTGCCCACTAAATGTGACCTCTAGTCACGAAGTAAGGTGCACATTTTCCCATTACCAGAGGCAGGGGTGCACCCGTTTCCGGGAAGTCTCAGTCAATGGACGGCTTTAGCTTTAGTATGCCTCACAGCGCTCAAGCCTCTCACGGGGGCACTTCTTTCCAAGGATGAGCACCGTGTACCAAAAGCCTTCTGAGCCCAATCAAGGGATACACGGCTCCGGGACCATCCCTCACTATGCAGGTGAAAGGGCCGGGAACTAATCTCTTCTCTATGGCTAGCGTTCCACAGCTTTGAAACAGCCCCAGGAGCACGGTTTTGGGGCAGGCTTTCTTTCCATGCGGGTCTGCCACGTTCAGGACACCTAAGCTGCCCTGAAAGAAACCACCGGGGCTCCAATCCACTTTGGGGACTCGTGCTCGACGTCTCTCTAAGTGAGGCGGAAAGTAGACTTTAGGTCCAGCCCGAAATAAAGTAGAGATTTACCCTGAGCCTTGCTAGGCATTTGGAACATGCAAAGTCACCTAGGCCTCCTGAGGGCATTTAGAGGATTATGCCATTCAGCACATGCAGAACACACTGCATCCCAAAGTTTCATGGCACAAGGCCGAATTGTGTTCCAAGGGCCTCCTTTGGCTTGTCAGAGAAGAGAGGTATATGTGCTGGGTGATCCGGTGTGTAACTGAGAAGCCTGGAGAAAGGCAGTATTTCCCCCCATTTGAAAGGCAGATAGGGGCGGCCTCAAGGCTGACTGAAAAGGCAGTGCTGTTACCCGTCTTCTAGTCACTGCTAGGAATGCCTCAGTGAAGAAAGTGAGTTTTCTCCTACGAATCCAGGTGGTCGCCAGTGCCTTGCTGGGAGCTCATCCCACGGCTTGCCCTAGCTAAAGTGCGAAGTAAACGTGACCCCAGGCCTCAAGGTAAGCACGAGTGTTTCCTCTCAGCAAAGTTTGCTGTGCAGCCATCTCCATGAACCCTGACTCGATCGAGTGCTTCAACTCCTCTACGGCTTTCCGGAGGCCTCAGAGAGTCGCGTATGAGTTCCCTTCTGAGGGAGAGCGTGTGTGCCGGGAGTCCCCTGTTTGTTTTCCGAGCAACACAGCGCAGAACAGGCTGCTGGGGTCAACCCTTTCTATGCAGAGGGAAGGGCAATGAACTGATCCTCGCTTGCATAGCTCGATTTCTACCGCTGTCAAGCAGCCCCAGGACAACGTTTTGGCCGGTATTATATTCAACGTGGCTCTCCCTCTGTGGGGGCCCTCTGAGCTGCACTGAAAGAATCCCTGAGCCTACAGAACCCCCTGGCGACTCTTACCTGTCATCTCTCTATCGTAACGCAAGGTCCACTGTAGGTCCAGCCTGGCAGAAAGAACAGAAAAACCGGTCAACTTGTGAGACATTTGGGCGATCCAAAGTCACCTAGGCCTGACTAAGTCATTCAGCGGGTAATGAATGCTATGCACGGCATGCCAGAGTCCCCGCCCGCAACGAAGTGTGATCATAGAAAGGCCCCGTGTGGCTGAAAGTCTCCAGTAGTCAGTCAGAGAGTGCCGGTAAACGCGCTGTGGGGCCAAGTTGGAAACTGGAGCATGTGGGAGAAGCCCGACTCTCCCCCTTTGGAAAGCAACTTCGGTGCAGCTTCCAAGCTGCCTGAACACCACACCACCAGGACACTGTTCACTCCACAGATGCCTCTGAGGAGCAGTGAGCTTTTGCAAAAGAAACCGGGCGCTTGCGGTTCCTTCCTGGGAGCCCAGCCCAGAGCATACTGTAGCTAAAGTGCCCACTAAATGTGACCTCTAGTCACGAAGTAAGGTGCACATTTTCCCATTACCAGAGGCAGGGGTGCACCCGTTTCCGGGAAGTCTCAGTCAATGGACGGCTTTAGCTTTAGTATGCCTCACAGCGCTCAAGCCTCTCACGGGGGCACTTCTTTCCAAGGATGAGCACCGTGTACCAAAAGCCTTCTGAGCCCAATCAAGGGATACACGGCTCCGGGACCATCCCTCACTATGCAGGTGAAAGGGCCGGGAACTAATCTCTTCTCTATGGCTAGCGTTCCACAGCTTTGAAACAGCCCCAGGAGCACGGTTTCGGGGCAGGCTTTCTTTCCATGCGGGTCTGCCACGTTCAGGACACCTAAGCTGCCCTGAAAGAAACCACCGGGGCTCCAATCCACTTTGGGGACTCGTGCTCGACGTCTCTCTAAGTGAGGCGGAAAGTAGACTTTAGGTCCAGCCCGAAATAAAGAAGAGATTTACCCTGAGCCTTGCTAGGCATTTGGAACATGCAAAGTCACCTAGGCCTCCTGAGGGCATTTAGAGGATTATGCCATTCAGCACATGCAGAACACACTGCATCCCAAAGTTTCATGGCACAAGGCCGAATTGTGTTCCAAGGGCCTCCTTTGGCTTGTCAGAGAAGAGAGGTATATGTGCTGGGTGATCCGGTGTGTAACTGAGAAGCCTGGAGAAAGGCAGTATTTCCCCCCATTTGAAAGGCAGATAGGGGCGGCCTCAAGGCTGACTGAAAAGGCAGTGCTGTTACCCGTCTTCTAGTCACTGCTAGGAATGCCTCAGTGAAGAAAGTGAGTTTTCTCCTACGAATCCAGGTGGTCGCCAGTGCCTTGCTGGGAGCTCATCCCACGGCTTGCCCTAGCTAAAGTGCGAAGTAAACGTGACCCCAGGCCTCAAGGTAAGCACGAGTGTTTCCTCTCAGCAAAGTTTGCTGTGCAGCCATCTCCATGAACCCTGACTCGATCGAGTGCTTCAACTCCTCTACGGCTTTCCGGAGGCCTCAGAGAGTCGCGTATGAGTTCCCTTCTGAGGGAGAGCGTGTGTGCCGGGAGTCCCCTGTTTGTTTTCCGAGCAACACAGCGCAGAACAGGCTGCTGGGGTCAACCCTTTCTATGCAGAGGGAAGGGCAATGAACTGATCCTCGCTTGCATAGCTCGATTTCTACCGCTGTCAAGCAGCCCCAGGACAACGTTTTGGCCGGTATTATATTCAACGTGGCTCTCCCTCTGTGGGGGCCCTCTGAGCTGCACTGAAAGAATCCCTGAGCCTACAGAGCCCCCTGGCGACTCTTACCTGTCATCTCTCTATCGTAACGCAAGGTCCACTGTAGGTCCAGCTTGGCAGAAAGAACAGAAAAACCGGTCAACTTGTGAGACATTTGGGCGATCCAAAGTCACCTAGGCCTGACTAAGTCATTCAGCGGGTAATGAATGCTATGCACGGCATGCCAGAGTCCCCGCCCGCAACGAAGTGTGATCATAGAAAGGCCCCGTGTGGCTGAAAGTCTCCAGTAGTCAGTCAGAGAGTGCCGGTAAACGCGCTGTGGGGCCAAGTTGGAAACTGGAGCATGTGGGAGAAGCCCGACTCTCCCCCTTTGGAAAGCAACTTCGGTGCAGCTTCCAAGCTGCCTGAACACCACACCACCAGGACACTGTTCACTCCACAGAGGCCTCTGAGGAGCAGTGAGCTTTTGCAAAAGAAACCGGGCGCTTGCGGTTCCTTCCTGGGAGCCCAGCCCAGAGCATACTGTAGCTAAAGTGCCCACTAAATGTGACCTCTAGTCACGAAGTAAGGTGCACATTTTCCCATTACCAGAGGCAGGGGTGCACCCGTTTCCGGGAAGTCTCAGTCAATGGACGGCTTTAGCTTTAGTATGCCTCACAGCGCTCAAGCCTCTCACGGGGGCACTTCTTTCCAAGGATGAGCACCGTGTACCAAAAGCCTTCTGAGCCCAATCAAGGGATACACGGCTCCGGGACCATCCCTCACTATGCAGGTGAAAGGGCCGGGAACTAATCTCTTCTCTATGGCTAGCGTTCCACAGCTTTGAAACAGCCCCAGGAGCACGGTTTCGGGGCAGGCTTTCTTTCCATGCGGGTCTGCCACGTTCAGGACACCTAAGCTGCCCTGAAAGAAACCACCGGGGCTCCAATCCACTTTGGGGACTCGTGCTCGACGTCTCTCTAAGTGAGGCGGAAAGTAGACTTTAGGTCCAGCCCGAAATAAAGTAGAGATTTACCCTGAGCCTTGCTAGGCATTTGGAACATGCAAAGTCACCTAGGCCTCCTGAGGGCATTTAGAGGATTATGCCATTCAGCACATGCAGAACACACTGCATCCCAAAGTTTCATGGCACAAGGCCGAATTGTGTTCCAAGGGCCTCCTTTGGCTTGTCAGAGAAGAGAGGTATATGTGCTGGGTGATCCGGTGTGTAACTGAGAAGCCTGGAGAAAGGCAGTATTTCCCCCCATTTGAAAGGCAGATAGGGGCGGCCTCAAGGCTGACTGAAAAGGCAGTGCTGTTACCCGTCTTCTAGTCACTGCTAGGAATGCCTCAGTGAAGAAAGTGAGTTTTCTCCTACGAATCCAGGTGGTCGCCAGTGCCTTGCTGGGAGCTCATCCCACGGCTTGCCCTAGCTAAAGTGCGAAGTAAACGTGACCCCAGGCCTCAAGGTAAGCACGAGTGTTTCCTCTCAGCAAAGTTTGCTGTGCAGCCATCTCCATGAACCCTGACTCGATCGAGTGCTTCAACTCCTCTACGGCTTTCCGGAGGCCTCAGAGAGTCGCGTATGAGTTCCCTTCTGAGGGAGAGCGTGTGTGCCGGGAGTCCCCTGTTTGTTTTCCGAGCAACACAGCGCAGAACAGGCTGCTGGGGTCAACCCTTTCTATGCAGAGGGAAGGGCAATGAACTGATCCTCGCTTGCATAGCTCGATTTCTACCGCTGTCAAGCAGCCCCAGGACAACGTTTTGGCCGGTATTATATTCAACGTGGCTCTCCCTCTGTGGGGGCCCTCTGAGCTGCACTGAAAGAATCCCTGAGCCTACAGAGCCCCCTGGCGACTCTTACCTGTCATCTCTCTATCGTAACGCAAGGTCCACTGTAGGTCCAGCCTGGCAGAAAGAACAGAAAAACCGGTCAACTTGTGAGACATTTGGGCGATCCAAAGTCACCTAGGCCTGACTAAGTCATTCAGCGGGTAATGAATGCTATGCACGGCATGCCAGAGTCCCCGCCCGCAACGAAGTGTGATCATAGAAAGGCCCCGTGTGGCTGAAAGTCTCCAGTAGTCAGTCAGAGAGTGCCGGTAAACGCGCTGTGGGGCCAAGTTGGAAACTGGAGCATGTGGGAGAAGCCCGACTCTCCCCCTTTGGAAAGCAACTTCGGTGCAGCTTCCAAGCTGCCTGAACACCACACCACCAGGACACTGTTCACTCCACAGATGCCTCTGAGGAGCAGTGAGCTTTTGCAAAAGAAACCGGGCGCTTGCGGTTCCTTCCTGGGAGCCCAGCCCAGAGCATACTGTAGCTAAAGTGCCCACTAAATGTGACCTCTAGTCACGAAGTAAGGTGCACATTTTCCCATTACCAGAGGCAGGGGTGCACCCGTTTCCGGGAAGTCTCAGTCAATGGACGGCTTTAGCTTTAGTATGCCTCACAGCGCTCAAGCCTCTCACGGGGGCACTTCTTTCCAAGGATGAGCACCGTGTACCAAAAGCCTTCTGAGCCCAATCAAGGGATACACGGCTCCGGGACCATCCCTCACTATGCAGGTGAAAGGGCCGGGAACTAATCTCTTCTCTATGGCTAGCGTTCCACAGCTTTGAAACAGCCCCAGGAGCACGGTTTTGGGGCAGGCTTTCTTTCCATGCGGGTCTGCCACGTTCAGGACACCTAAGCTGCCCTGAAAGAAACCACCGGGGCTCCAATCCACTTTGGGGACTCGTGCTCGACGTCTCTCTAAGTGAGGCGGAAAGTAGACTTTAGGTCCAGCCCGAAATAAAGTAGAGATTTACCCTGAGCCTTGCTAGGCATTTGGAACATGCAAAGTCACCTAGGCCTCCTGAGGGCATTTAGAGGATTATGCCATTCAGCACATGCAGAACACACTGCATCCCAAAGTTTCATGGCACAAGGCCGAATTGTGTTCCAAGGGCCTCCTTTGGCTTGTCAGAGAAGAGAGGTATATGTGCTGGGTGATCCGGTGTGTAACTGAGAAGCCTGGAGAAAGGCAGTATTTCCCCCCATTTGAAAGGCAGATAGGGGCGGCCTCAAGGCTGACTGAAAAGGCAGTGCTGTTACCCGTCTTCTAGTCACTGCTAGGAATGCCTCAGTGAAGAAAGTGAGTTTTCTCCTACGAATCCAGGTGGTCGCCAGTGCCTTGCTGGGAGCTCATCCCACGGCTTGCCCTAGCTAAAGTGCGAAGTAAACGTGACCCCAGGCGTCAAGGTAAGCACGAGTGTTTCCTCTCAGCAAAGTTTGCTGTGCAGCCATCTCCATGAACCCTGACTCGATCGAGTGCTTCAACTCCTCTACGGCTTTCCGGAGGCCTCAGAGAGTCGCGTATGAGTTCCCTTCTGAGGGAGAGCGTGTGTGCCGGGAGTCCCCTGTTTGTTTTCCGAGCAACACAGCGCAGAACAGGCTGCTGGGGTCAACCCTTTCTATGCAGAGGGAAGGGCAATGAACTGATCCTCGCTTGCATAGCTCGATTTCTACCGCTGTCAAGCAGCCCCAGGACAACGTTTTGGCCGGTATTATATTCAACGTGGCTCTCCCTCTGTGGGGGCCCTCTGAGCTGCACTGAAAGAATCCCTGAGCCTACAGAGCCCCCTGGCGACTCTTACCTGTCATCTCTCTATCGTAACGCAAGGTCCACTGTAGGTCCAGCCTGGCAGAAAGAACAGAAAAACCGGTCAACTTGTGAGACATTTGGGCGATCCAAAGTCACCTAGGCCTGACTAAGTCATTCAGCGGGTAATGAATGCTATGCACGGCATGCCAGAGTCCCCGCCCGCAACGAAGTGTGATCATAGAAAGGCCCCGTGTGGCTGAAAGTCTCCAGTAGTCAGTCAGAGAGTGCCGGTAAACGCGCTGTGGGGCCAAGTTGGAAACTGGAGCATGTGGGAGAAGCCCGACTCTCCCCCTTTGGAAAGCAACTTCGGTGCAGCTTCCAAGCTGCCTGAACACCACACCACCAGGACACTGTTCACTCCACAGAGGCCTCTGAGGAGCAGTGAGCTTTTGCAAAAGAAACCGGGCGCTTGCGGTTCCTTCCTGGGAGCCCAGCCCAGAGCATACTGTAGCTAAAGTGCCCACTAAATGTGACCTCTAGTCACGAAGTAAGGTGCACATTTTCCCATTACCAGAGGCAGGGGTGCACCCGTTTCCGGGAAGTCTCAGTCAATGGACGGCTTTAGCTTTAGTATGCCTCACAGCGCTCAAGCCTCTCACGGGGGCACTTCTTTCCAAGGATGAGCACCGTGTACCAAAAGCCTTCTGAGCCCAATCAAGGGATACACGGCTCCGGGACCATCCCTCACTATGCAGGTGAAAGGGCCGGGAACTAATCTCTTCTCTATGGCTAGCGTTCCACAGCTTTGAAACAGCCCCAGGAGCACGGTTTTGGGGCAGGCTTTCTTTCCATGCGGGTCTGCCACGTTCAGGACACCTAAGCTGCCCTGAAAGAAACCACCGGGGCTCCAATCCACTTTGGGGACTCGTGCTCGACGTCTCTCTAAGTGAGGCGGAAAGTAGACTTTAGGTCCAGCCCGAAATAAAGTAGAGATTTACCCTGAGCCTTGCTAGGCATTTGGAACATGCAAAGTCACCTAGGCCTCCTGAGGGCATTTAGAGGATTATGCCATTCAGCACATGCAGAACACACTGCATCCCAAAGTTTCATGGCACAAGGCCGAATTGTGTTCCAAGGGCCTCCTTTGGCTTGTCAGAGAAGAGAGGTATATGTGCTGGGTGATCCGGTGTGTAACTGAGAAGCCTGGAGAAAGGCAGTATTTCCCCCCATTTGAAAGGCAGATAGGGGCGGCCTCAAGGCTGACTGAAAAGGCAGTGCTGTTACCCGTCTTCTAGTCACTGCTAGGAATGCCTCAGTGAAGAAAGTGAGTTTTCTCCTACGAATCCAGGTGGTCGCCAGTGCCTTGCTGGGAGCTCATCCCACGGCTTGCCCTAGCTAAAGTGCGAAGTAAACGTGACCCCAGGCCTCAAGGTAAGCACGAGTGTTTCCTCTCAGCAAAGTTTGCTGTGCAGCCATCTCCATGAACCCTGACTCGATCGAGTGCTTCAACTCCTCTACGGCTTTCCGGAGGCCTCAGAGAGTCGCGTATGAGTTCCCTTCTGAGGGAGAGCGTGTGTGCCGGGAGTCCCCTGTTTGTTTTCCGAGCAACACAGCGCAGAACAGGCTGCTGGGGTCAACCCTTTCTATGCAGAGGGAAGGGCAATGAACTGATCCTCGCTTGCATAGCTCGATTTCTACCGCTGTCAAGCAGCCCCAGGACAACGTTTTGGCCGGTATTATATTCAACGTGGCTCTCCCTCTGTGGGGGCCCTCTGAGCTGCACTGAAAGAATCCCTGAGCCTACAGAACCCCCTGGCGACTCTTACCTGTCATCTCTCTATCGTAACGCAAGGTCCACTGTAGGTCCAGCCTGGCAGAAAGAACAGAAAAACCGGTCAACTTGTGAGACATTTGGGCGATCCAAAGTCACCTAGGCCTGACTAAGTCATTCAGCGGGTAATGAATGCTATGCACGGCATGCCAGAGTCCCCGCCCGCAACGAAGTGTGATCATAGAAAGGCCCCGTGTGGCTGAAAGTCTCCAGTAGTCAGTCAGAGAGTGCCGGTAAACGCGCTGTGGGGCCAAGTTGGAAACTGGAGCATGTGGGAGAAGCCCGACTCTCCCCCTTTGGAAAGCAACTTCGGTGCAGCTTCCAAGCTGCCTGAACACCACACCACCAGGACACTGTTCACTCCACAGAGGCCTCTGAGGAGCAGTGAGCTTTTGCAAAAGAAACCGGGCGCTTGCGGTTCCTTCCTGGGAGCCCAGCCCAGAGCATACTGTAGCTAAAGTGCCCACTAAATGTGACCTCTAGTCACGAAGTAAGGTGCACATTTTCCCATTACCAGAGGCAGGGGTGCACCCGTTTCCGGGAAGTCTCAGTCAATGGACGGCTTTAGCTTTAGTATGCCTCACAGCGCTCAAGCCTCTCACGGGGGCACTTCTTTCCAAGGATGAGCACCGTGTACCAAAAGCCTTCTGAGCCCAATCAAGGGATACACGGCTCCGGGACCATCCCTCACTATGCAGGTGAAAGGGCCGGGAACTAATCTCTTCTCTATGGCTAGCGTTCCACAGCTTTGAAACAGCCCCAGGAGCACGGTTTCGGGGCAGGCTTTCTTTCCATGCGGGTCTGCCACGTTCAGGACACCTAAGCTGCCCTGAAAGAAACCACCGGGGCTCCAATCCACTTTGGGGACTCGTGCTCGACGTCTCTCTAAGTGAGGCGGAAAGTAGACTTTAGGTCCAGCCCGAAATAAAGTAGAGATTTACCCTGAGCCTTGCTAGGCATTTGGAACATGCAAAGTCACCTAGGCCTCCTGAGGGCATTTAGAGGATTATGCCATTCAGCACATGCAGAACACACTGCATCCCAAAGTTTCATGGCACAAGGCCGAATTGTGTTCCAAGGGCCTCCTTTGGCTTGTCAGAGAAGAGAGGTATATGTGCTGGGTGATCCGGTGTGTAACTGAGAAGCCTGGAGAAAGGCAGTATTTCCCCCCATTTGAAAGGCAGATAGGGGCGGCCTCAAGGCTGACTGAAAAGGCAGTGCTGTTACCCGTCTTCTAGTCACTGCTAGGAATGCCTCAGTGAAGAAAGTGAGTTTTCTCCTACGAATCCAGGTGGTCGCCAGTGCCTTGCTGGGAGCTCATCCCACGGCTTGCCCTAGCTAAAGTGCGAAGTAAACGTGACCCCAGGCCTCAAGGTAAGCACGAGTGTTTCCTCTCAGCAAAGTTTGCTGTGCAGCCATCTCCATGAACCCTGACTCGATCGAGTGCTTCAACTCCTCTACGGCTTTCCGGAGGCCTCAGAGAGTCGCGTATGAGTTCCCTTCTGAGGGAGAGCGTGTGTGCCGGGAGTCCCCTGTTTGTTTTCCGAGCAACACAGCGCAGAACAGGCTGCTGGGGTCAACCCTTTCTATGCAGAGGGAAGGGCAATGAACTGATCCTCGCTTGCATAGCTCGATTTCTACCGCTGTCAAGCAGCCCCAGGACAACGTTTTGGCCGGTATTATATTCAACGTGGCTCTCCCTCTGTGGGGGCCCTCTGAGCTGCACTGAAAGAATCCCTGAGCCTACAGAGCCCCCTGGCGACTCTTACCTGTCATCTCTCTATCGTAACGCAAGGTCCACTGTAGGTCCAGCCTGGCAGAAAGAACAGAAAAACCGGTCAACTTGTGAGACATTTGGGCGATCCAAAGTCACCTAGGCCTGACTAAGTCATTCAGCGGGTAATGAATGCTATGCACGGCATGCCAGAGTCCCCGCCCGCAACGAAGTGTGATCATAGAAAGGCCCCGTGTGGCTGAAAGTCTCCAGTAGTCAGTCAGAGAGTGCCGGTAAACGCGCTGTGGGGCCAAGTTGGAAACTGGAGCATGTGGGAGAAGCCCGACTCTCCCCCTTTGGAAAGCAACTTCGGTGCAGCTTCCAAGCTGCCTGAACACCACACCACCAGGACACTGTTCACTCCACAGAGGCCTCTGAGGAGCAGTGAGCTTTTGCAAAAGAAACCGGGCGCTTGCGGTTCCTTCCTGGGAGCCCAGCCCAGAGCATACTGTAGCTAAAGTGCCCACTAAATGTGACCTCTAGTCACGAAGTAAGGTGCACATTTTCCCATTACCAGAGGCAGGGGTGCACCCGTTTCCGGGAAGTCTCAGTCAATGGACGGCTTTAGCTTTAGTATGCCTCACAGCGCTCAAGCCTCTCACGGGGGCACTTCTTTCCAAGGATGAGCACCGTGTACCAAAAGCCTTCTGAGCCCAATCAAGGGATACACGGCTCCGGGACCATCCCTCACTATGCAGGTGAAAGGGCCGGGAACTAATCTCTTCTCTATGGCTAGCGTTCCACAGCTTTGAAACAGCCCCAGGAGCACGGTTTCGGGGCAGGCTTTCTTTCCATGCGGGTCTGCCACGTTCAGGACACCTAAGCTGCCCTGAAAGAAACCACCGGGGCTCCAATCCACTTTGGGGACTCGTGCTCGACGTCTCTCTAAGTGAGGCGGAAAGTAGACTTTAGGTCCAGCCCGAAATAAAGTAGAGATTTACCCTGAGCCTTGCTAGGCATTTGGAACATGCAAAGTCACCTAGGCCTCCTGAGGGCATTTAGAGGATTATGCCATTCAGCACATGCAGAACACACTGCATCCCAAAGTTTCATGGCACAAGGCCGAATTGTGTTCCAAGGGCCTCCTTTGGCTTGTCAGAGAAGAGAGGTATATGTGCTGGGTGATCCGGTGTGTAACTGAGAAGCCTGGAGAAAGGCAGTATTTCCCCCCATTTGAAAGGCAGATAGGGGCGGCCTCAAGGCTGACTGAAAAGGCAGTGCTGTTACCCGTCTTCTAGTCACTGCTAGGAATGCCTCAGTGAAGAAAGTGAGTTTTCTCCTACGAATCCAGGTGGTCGCCAGTGCCTTGCTGGGAGCTCATCCCACGGCTTGCCCTAGCTAAAGTGCGAAGTAAACGTGACCCCAGGCCTCAAGGTAAGCACGAGTGTTTCCTCTCAGCAAAGTTTGCTGTGCAGCCATCTCCATGAACCCTGACTCGATCGAGTGCTTCAACTCCTCTACGGCTTTCCGGAGGCCTCAGAGAGTCGCGTATGAGTTCCCTTCTGAGGGAGAGCGTGTGTGCCGGGAGTCCCCTGTTTGTTTTCCGAGCAACACAGCGCGGAACAGGCTGCTGGGGTCAACCCTTTCTATGCAGAGGGAAGGGCAATGAACTGATCCTCGCTTGCATAGCTCGATTTCTACCGCTGTCAAGCAGCCCCAGGACAACGTTTTGGCCGGTATTATATTCAACGTGGCTCTCCCTCTGTGGGGGCCCTCTGAGCTGCACTGAAAGAATCCCTGAGCCTACAGAGCCCCCTGGCGACTCTTACCTGTCATCTCTCTATCGTAACGCAAGGTCCACTGTAGGTCCAGCCTGGCAGAAAGAACAGAAAAACCGGTCAACTTGTGAGACATTTGGGCGATCCAAAGTCACCTAGGCCTGACTAAGTCATTCAGCGGGTAATGAATGCTATGCACGGCATGCCAGAGTCCCCGCCCGCAACGAAGTGTGATCATAGAAAGGCCCCGTGTGGCTGAAAGTCTCCAGTAGTCAGTCAGAGAGTGCCGGTAAACGCGCTGTGGGGCCAAGTTGGAAACTGGAGCATGTGGGAGAAGCCCGACTCTCCCCCTTTGGAAAGCAACTTCGGTGCAGCTTCCAAGCTGCCTGAACACCACACCACCAGGACACTGTTCACTCCACAGAGGCCTCTGAGGAGCAGTGAGCTTTTGCAAAAGAAACCGGGCGCTTGCGGTTCCTTCCTGGGAGCCCAGCCCAGAGCATACTGTAGCTAAAGTGCCCACTAAATGTGACCTCTAGTCACGAAGTAAGGTGCACATTTTCCCATTACCAGAGGCAGGGGTGCACCCGTTTCCGGGAAGTCTCAGTCAATGGACGGCTTTAGCTTTAGTATGCCTCACAGCGCTCAAGCCTCTCACGGGGGCACTTCTTTCCAAGGATGAGCACCGTGTACCAAAAGCCTTCTGAGCCCAATCAAGGGATACACGGCTCCGGGACCATCCCTCACTATGCAGGTGAAAGGGCCGGGAACTAATCTCTTCTCTATGGCTAGCGTTCCACAGCTTTGAAACAGCCCCAGGAGCACGGTTTCGGGGCAGGCTTTCTTTCCATGCGGGTCTGCCACGTTCAGGACACCTAAGCTGCCCTGAAAGAAACCACCGGGGCTCCAATCCACTTTGGGGACTCGTGCTCGACGTCTCTCTAAGTGAGGCGGAAAGTAGACTTTAGGTCCAGCCCGAAATAAAGTAGAGATTTACCCTGAGCCTTGCTAGGCATTTGGAACATGCAAAGTCACCTAGGCCTCCTGAGGGCATTTAGAGGATTATGCCATTCAGCACATGCAGAACACACTGCATCCCAAAGTTTCATGGCACAAGGCCGAATTGTGTTCCAAGGGCCTCCTTTGGCTTGTCAGAGAAGAGAGGTATATGTGCTGGGTGATCCGGTGTGTAACTGAGAAGCCTGGAGAAAGGCAGTATTTCCCCCCATTTGAAAGGCAGATAGGGGCGGCCTCAAGGCTGACTGAAAAGGCAGTGCTGTTACCCGTCTTCTAGTCACTGCTAGGAATGCCTCAGTGAAGAAAGTGAGTTTTCTCCTACGAATCCAGGTGGTCGCCAGTGCCTTGCTGGGAGCTCATCCCACGGCTTGCCCTAGCTAAAGTGCGAAGTAAACGTGACCCCAGGCCTCAAGGTAAGCACGAGTGTTTCCTCTCAGCAAAGTTTGCTGTGCAGCCATCTCCATGAACCCTGACTCGATCGAGTGCTTCAACTCCTCTACGGCTTTCCGGAGGCCTCAGAGAGTCGCGTATGAGTTCCCTTCTGAGGGAGAGCGTGTGTGCCGGGAGTCCCCTGTTTGTTTTCCGAGCAACACAGCGCAGAACAGGCTGCTGGGGTCAACCCTTTCTATGCAGAGGGAAGGGCAATGAACTGATCCTCGCTTGCATAGCTCGATTTCTACCGCTGTCAAGCAGCCCCAGGACAACGTTTTGGCCGGTATTATATTCAACGTGGCTCTCCCTCTGTGGGGGCCCTCTGAGCTGCACTGAAAGAATCCCTGAGCCTACAGAGCCCCCTGGCGACTCTTACCTGTCATCTCTCTATCGTAACGCAAGGTCCACTGTAGGTCCAGCCTGGCAGAAAGAACAGAAAAACCGGTCAACTTGTGAGACATTTGGGCGATCCAAAGTCACCTAGGCCTGACTAAGTCATTCAGCGGGTAATGAATGCTATGCACGGCATGCCAGAGTCCCCGCCCGCAACGAAGTGTGATCATAGAAAGGCCCCGTGTGGCTGAAAGTCTCCAGTAGTCAGTCAGAGAGTGCCGGTAAACGCGCTGTGGGGCCAAGTTGGAAACTGGAGCATGTGGGAGAAGCCCGACTCTCCCCCTTTGGAAAGCAACTTCGGTGCAGCTTCCAAGCTGCCTGAACACCACACCACCAGGACACTGTTCACTCCACAGAGGCCTCTGAGGAGCAGTGAGCTTTTGCAAAAGAAACCGGGCGCTTGCGGTTCCTTCCTGGGAGCCCAGCCCAGAGCATACTGTAGCTAAAGTGCCCACTAAATGTGACCTCTAGTCACGAAGTAAGGTGCACATTTTCCCATTACCAGAGGCAGGGGTGCACCCGTTTCCGGGAAGTCTCAGTCAATGGACGGCTTTAGCTTTAGTATGCCTCACAGCGCTCAAGCCTCTCACGGGGGCACTTCTTTCCAAGGATGAGCACCGTGTACCAAAAGCCTTCTGAGCCCAATCAAGGGATACACGGCTCCGGGACCATCCCTCACTATGCAGGTGAAAGGGCCGGGAACTAATCTCTTCTCTATGGCTAGCGTTCCACAGCTTTGAAACAGCCCCAGGAGCACGGTTTCGGGGCAGGCTTTCTTTCCATGCGGGTCTGCCACGTTCAGGACACCTAAGCTGCCCTGAAAGAAACCACCGGGGCTCCAATCCACTTTGGGGACTCGTGCTCGACGTCTCTCTAAGTGAGGCGGAAAGTAGACTTTAGGTCCAGCCCGAAATAAAGTAGAGATTTACCCTGAGCCTTGCTAGGCATTTGGAACATGCAAAGTCACCTAGGCCTCCTGAGGGCATTTAGAGGATTATGCCATTCAGCACATGCAGAACACACTGCATCCCAAAGTTTCATGGCACAAGGCCGAATTGTGTTCCAAGGGCCTCCTTTGGCTTGTCAGAGAAGAGAGGTATATGTGCTGGGTGATCCGGTGTGTAACTGAGAAGCCTGGAGAAAGGCAGTATTTCCCCCCATTTGAAAGGCAGATAGGGGCGGCCTCAAGGCTGACTGAAAAGGCAGTGCTGTTACCCGTCTTCTAGTCACTGCTAGGAATGCCTCAGTGAAGAAAGTGAGTTTTCTCCTACGAATCCAGGTGGTCGCCAGTGCCTTGCTGGGAGCTCATCCCACGGCTTGCCCTAGCTAAAGTGCGAAGTAAACGTGACCCCAGGCCTCAAGGTAAGCACGAGTGTTTCCTCTCAGCAAAGTTTGCTGTGCAGCCATCTCCATGAACCCTGACTCGATCGAGTGCTTCAACTCCTCTACGGCTTTCCGGAGGCCTCAGAGAGTCGCGTATGAGTTCCCTTCTGAGGGAGAGCGTGTGTGCCGGGAGTCCCCTGTTTGTTTTCCGAGCAACACAGCGCAGAACAGGCTGCTGGGGTCAACCCTTTCTATGCAGAGGGAAGGGCAATGAACTGATCCTCGCTTGCATAGCTCGATTTCTACCGCTGTCAAGCAGCCCCAGGACAACGTTTTGGCCGGTATTATATTCAACGTGGCTCTCCCTCTGTGGGGGCCCTCTGAGCTGCACTGAAAGAATCCCTGAGCCTACAGAGCCCCCTGGCGACTCTTACCTGTCATCTCTCTATCGTAACGCAAGGTCCACTGTAGGTCCAGCCTGGCAGAAAGAACAGAAAAACCGGTCAACTTGTGAGACATTTGGGCGATCCAAAGTCACCTAGGCCTGACTAAGTCATTCAGCGGGTAATGAATGCTATGCACGGCATGCCAGAGTCCCCGCCCGCAACGAAGTGTGATCATAGAAAGGCCCCGTGTGGCTGAAAGTCTCCAGTAGTCAGTCAGAGAGTGCCGGTAAACGCGCTGTGGGGCCAAGTTGGAAACTGGAGCATGTGGGAGAAGCCCGACTCTCCCCCTTTGGAAAGCAACTTCGGTGCAGCTTCCAAGCTGCCTGAACACCACACCACCAGGACACTGTTCACTCCACAGATGCCTCTGAGGAGCAGTGAGCTTTTGCAAAAGAAACCGGGCGCTTGCGGTTCCTTCCTGGGAGCCCAGCCCAGAGCATACTGTAGCTAAAGTGCCCACTAAATGTGACCTCTAGTCACGAAGTAAGGTGCACATTTTCCCATTACCAGAGGCAGGGGTGCACCCGTTTCCGGGAAGTCTCAGTCAATGGACGGCTTTAGCTTTAGTATGCCTCACAGCGCTCAAGCCTCTCACGGGGGCACTTCTTTCCAAGGATGAGCACCGTGTACCAAAAGCCTTCTGAGCCCAATCAAGGGATACACGGCTCCGGGACCATCCCTCACTATGCAGGTGAAAGGGCCGGGAACTAATCTCTTCTCTATGGCTAGCGTTCCACAGCTTTGAAACAGCCCCAGGAGCACGGTTTCGGGGCAGGCTTTCTTTCCATGCGGGTCTGCCACGTTCAGGACACCTAAGCTGCCCTGAAAGAAACCACCGGGGCTCCAATCCACTTTGGGGACTCGTGCTCGACGTCTCTCTAAGTGAGGCGGAAAGTAGACTTTAGGTCCAGCCCGAAATAAAGTAGAGATTTACCCTGAGCCTTGCTAGGCATTTGGAACATGCAAAGTCACCTAGGCCTCCTGAGGGCATTTAGAGGATTATGCCATTCAGCACATGCAGAACACACTGCATCCCAAAGTTTCATGGCACAAGGCCGAATTGTGTTCCAAGGGCCTCCTTTGGCTTGTCAGAGAAGAGAGGTATATGTGCTGGGTGATCCGGTGTGTAACTGAGAAGCCTGGAGAAAGGCAGTATTTCCCCCCATTTGAAAGGCAGATAGGGGCGGCCTCAAGGCTGACTGAAAAGGCAGTGCTGTTACCCGTCTTCTAGTCACTGCTAGGAATGCCTCAGTGAAGAAAGTGAGTTTTCTCCTACGAATCCAGGTGGTCGCCAGTGCCTTGCTGGGAGCTCATCCCACGGCTTGCCCTAGCTAAAGTGCGAAGTAAACGTGACCCCAGGCCTCAAGGTAAGCACGAGTGTTTCCTCTCAGCAAAGTTTGCTGTGCAGCCATCTCCATGAACCCTGACTCGATCGAGTGCTTCAACTCCTCTACGGCTTTCCGGAGGCCTCAGAGAGTCGCGTATGAGTTCCCTTCTGAGGGAGAGCGTGTGTGCCGGGAGTCCCCTGTTTGTTTTCCGAGCAACACAGCGCAGAACAGGCTGCTGGGGTCAACCCTTTCTATGCAGAGGGAAGGGCAATGAACTGATCCTCGCTTGCATAGCTCGATTTCTACCGCTGTCAAGCAGCCCCAGGACAACGTTTTGGCCGGTATTATATTCAACGTGGCTCTCCCTCTGTGGGGGCCCTCTGAGCTGCACTGAAAGAATCCCTGAGCCTACAGAGCCCCCTGGCGACTCTTACCTGTCATCTCTCTATCGTAACGCAAGGTCCACTGTAGGTCCAGCCTGGCAGAAAGAACAGAAAAACCGGTCAACTTGTGAGACATTTGGGCGATCCAAAGTCACCTAGGCCTGACTAAGTCATTCAGCGGGTAATGAATGCTATGCACGGCATGCCAGAGTCCCCGCCCGCAACGAAGTGTGATCATAGAAAGGCCCCGTGTGGCTGAAAGTCTCCAGTAGTCAGTCAGAGAGTGCCGGTAAACGCGCTGTGGGGCCAAGTTGGAAACTGGAGCATGTGGGAGAAGCCCGACTCTCCCCCTTTGGAAAGCAACTTCGGTGCAGCTTCCAAGCTGCCTGAACACCACACCACCAGGACACTGTTCACTCCACAGAGGCCTCTGAGGAGCAGTGAGCTTTTGCAAAAGAAACCGGGCGCTTGCGGTTCCTTCCTGGGAGCCCAGCCCAGAGCATACTGTAGCTAAAGTGCCCACTAAATGTGACCTCTAGTCACGAAGTAAGGTGCACATTTTCCCATTACCAGAGGCAGGGGTGCACCCGTTTCCGGGAAGTCTCAGTCAATGGACGGCTTTAGCTTTAGTATGCCTCACAGCGCTCAAGCCTCTCACGGGGGCACTTCTTTCCAAGGATGAGCACCGTGTACCAAAAGCCTTCTGAGCCCAATCAAGGGATACACGGCTCCGGGACCATCCCTCACTATGCAGGTGAAAGGGCCGGGAACTAATCTCTTCTCTATGGCTAGCGTTCCACAGCTTTGAAACAGCCCCAGGAGCACGGTTTCGGGGCAGGCTTTCTTTCCATGCGGGTCTGCCACGTTCAGGACACCTAAGCTGCCCTGAAAGAAACCACCGGGGCTCCAATCCACTTTGGGGACTCGTGCTCGACGTCTCTCTAAGTGAGGCGGAAAGTAGACTTTAGGTCCAGCCCGAAATAAAGTAGAGATTTACCCTGAGCCTTGCTAGGCATTTGGAACATGCAAAGTCACCTAGGCCTCCTGAGGGCATTTAGAGGATTATGCCATTCAGCACATGCAGAACACACTGCATCCCAAAGTTTCATGGCACAAGGCCGAATTGTGTTCCAAGGGCCTCCTTTGGCTTGTCAGAGAAGAGAGGTATATGTGCTGGGTGATCCGGTGTGTAACTGAGAAGCCTGGAGAAAGGCAGTATTTCCCCCCATTTGAAAGGCAGATAGGGGCGGCCTCAAGGCTGACTGAAAAGGCAGTGCTGTTACCCGTCTTCTAGTCACTGCTAGGAATGCCTCAGTGAAGAAAGTGAGTTTTCTCCTACGAATCCAGGTGGTCGCCAGTGCCTTGCTGGGAGCTCATCCCACGGCTTGCCCTAGCTAAAGTGCGAAGTAAACGTGACCCCAGGCCTCAAGGTAAGCACGAGTGTTTCCTCTCAGCAAAGTTTGCTGTGCAGCCATCTCCATGAACCCTGACTCGATCGAGTGCTTCAACTCCTCTACGGCTTTCCGGAGGCCTCAGAGAGTCGCGTATGAGTTCCCTTCTGAGGGAGAGCGTGTGTGCCGGGAGTCCCCTGTTTGTTTTCCGAGCAACACAGCGCAGAACAGGCTGCTGGGGTCAACCCTTTCTATGCAGAGGGAAGGGCAATGAACTGATCCTCGCTTGCATAGCTCGATTTCTACCGCTGTCAAGCAGCCCCAGGACAACGTTTTGGCCGGTATTATATTCAACGTGGCTCTCCCTCTGTGGGGGCCCTCTGAGCTGCACTGAAAGAATCCCTGAGCCTACAGAGCCCCCTGGCGACTCTTACCTGTCATCTCTCTATCGTAACGCAAGGTCCACTGTAGGTCCAGCCTGGCAGAAAGAACAGAAAAACCGGTCAACTTGTGAGACATTTGGGCGATCCAAAGTCACCTAGGCCTGACTAAGTCATTCAGCGGGTAATGAATGCTATGCACGGCATGCCAGAGTCCCCGCCCGCAACGAAGTGTGATCATAGAAAGGCCCCGTGTGGCTGAAAGTCTCCAGTAGTCAGTCAGAGAGTGCCGGTAAACGCGCTGTGGGGCCAAGTTGGAAACTGGAGCATGTGGGAGAAGCCCGACTCTCCCCCTTTGGAAAGCAACTTCGGTGCAGCTTCCAAGCTGCCTGAACACCACACCACCAGGACACTGTTCACTCCACAGATGCCTCTGAGGAGCAGTGAGCTTTTGCAAAAGAAACCGGGCGCTTGCGGTTCCTTCCTGGGAGCCCAGCCCAGAGCATACTGTAGCTAAAGTGCCCACTAAATGTGACCTCTAGTCACGAAGTAAGGTGCACATTTTCCCATTACCAGAGGCAGGGGTGCACCCGTTTCCGGGAAGTCTCAGTCAATGGACGGCTTTAGCTTTAGTATGCCTCACAGCGCTCAAGCCTCTCACGGGGGCACTTCTTTCCAAGGATGAGCACCGTGTACCAAAAGCCTTCTGAGCCCAATCAAGGGATACACGGCTCCGGGACCATCCCTCACTATGCAGGTGAAAGGGCCGGGAACTAATCTCTTCTCTATGGCTAGCGTTCCACAGCTTTGAAACAGCCCCAGGAGCACGGTTTTGGGGCAGGCTTTCTTTCCATGCGGGTCTGCCACGTTCAGGACACCTAAGCTGCCCTGAAAGAAACCACCGGGGCTCCAATCCACTTTGGGGACTCGTGCTCGACGTCTCTCTAAGTGAGGCGGAAAGTAGACTTTAGGTCCAGCCCGAAATAAAGTAGAGATTTACCCTGAGCCTTGCTAGGCATTTGGAACATGCAAAGTCACCTAGGCCTCCTGAGGGCATTTAGAGGATTATGCCATTCAGCACATGCAGAACACACTGCATCCCAAAGTTTCATGGCACAAGGCCGAATTGTGTTCCAAGGGCCTCCTTTGGCTTGTCAGAGAAGAGAGGTATATGTGCTGGGTGATCCGGTGTGTAACTGAGAAGCCTGGAGAAAGGCAGTATTTCCCCCCATTTGAAAGGCAGATAGGGGCGGCCTCAAGGCTGACTGAAAAGGCAGTGCTGTTACCCGTCTTCTAGTCACTGCTAGGAATGCCTCAGTGAAGAAAGTGAGTTTTCTCCTACGAATCCAGGTGGTCGCCAGTGCCTTGCTGGGAGCTCATCCCACGGCTTGCCCTAGCTAAAGTGCGAAGTAAACGTGACCCCAGGCCTCAAGGTAAGCACGAGTGTTTCCTCTCAGCAAAGTTTGCTGTGCAGCCATCTCCATGAACCCTGACTCGATCGAGTGCTTCAACTCCTCTACGGCTTTCCGGAGGCCTCAGAGAGTCGCGTATGAGTTCCCTTCTGAGGGAGAGCGTGTGTGCCGGGAGTCCCCTGTTTGTTTTCCGAGCAACACAGCGCAGAACAGGCTGCTGGGGTCAACCCTTTCTATGCAGAGGGAAGGGCAATGAACTGATCCTCGCTTGCATAGCTCGATTTCTACCGCTGTCAAGCAGCCCCAGGACAACGTTTTGGCCGGTATTATATTCAACGTGGCTCTCCCTCTGTGGGGGCCCTCTGAGCTGCACTGAAAGAATCCCTGAGCCTACAGAGCCCCCTGGCGACTCTTACCTGTCATCTCTCTATCGTAACGCAAGGTCCACTGTAGGTCCAGCCTGGCAGAAAGAACAGAAAAACCGGTCAACTTGTGAGACATTTGGGCGATCCAAAGTCACCTAGGCCTGACTAAGTCATTCAGCGGGTAATGAATGCTATGCACGGCATGCCAGAGTCCCCGCCCGCAACGAAGTGTGATCATAGAAAGGCCCCGTGTGGCTGAAAGTCTCCAGTAGTCAGTCAGAGAGTGCCGGTAAACGCGCTGTGGGGCCAAGTTGGAAACTGGAGCATGTGGGAGAAGCCCGACTCTCCCCCTTTGGAAAGCAACTTCGGTGCAGCTTCCAAGCTGCCTGAACACCACACCACCAGGACACTGTTCACTCCACAGATGCCTCTGAGGAGCAGTGAGCTTTTGCAAAAGAAACCGGGCGCTTGCGGTTCCTTCCTGGGAGCCCAGCCCAGAGCATACTGTAGCTAAAGTGCCCACTAAATGTGACCTCTAGTCACGAAGTAAGGTGCACATTTTCCCATTACCAGAGGCAGGGGTGCACCCGTTTCCGGGAAGTCTCAGTCAATGGACGGCTTTAGCTTTAGTATGCCTCAGAGCGCTCAAGCCTCTCACGGGGGCACTTCTTTCCAAGGATGAGCACCGTGTACCAAAAGCCTTCTGAGCCCAATCAAGGGATACACGGCTCCGGGACCATCCCTCACTATGCAGGTGAAAGGGCCGGGAACTAATCTCTTCTCTATGGCTAGCGTTCCACAGCTTTGAAACAGCCCCAGGAGCACGGTTTTGGGGCAGGCTTTCTTTCCATGCGGGTCTGCCACGTTCAGGACACCTAAGCTGCCCTGAAAGAAACCACCGGGGCTCCAATCCACTTTGGGGACTCGTGCTCGACGTCTCTCTAAGTGAGGCGGAAAGTAGACTTTAGGTCCAGCCCGAAATAAAGTAGAGATTTACCCTGAGCCTTGCTAGGCATTTGGAACATGCAAAGTCACCTAGGCCTCCTGAGGGCATTTAGAGGATTATGCCATTCAGCACATGCAGAACACACTGCATCCCAAAGTTTCATGGCACAAGGCCGAATTGTGTTCCAAGGGCCTCCTTTGGCTTGTCAGAGAAGAGAGGTATATGTGCTGGGTGATCCGGTGTGTAACTGAGAAGCCTGGAGAAAGGCAGTATTTCCCCCCATTTGAAAGGCAGATAGGGGCGGCCTCAAGGCTGACTGAAAAGGCAGTGCTGTTACCCGTCTTCTAGTCACTGCTAGGAATGCCTCAGTGAAGAAAGTGAGTTTTCTCCTACGAATCCAGGTGGTCGCCAGTGCCTTGCTGGGAGCTCATCCCACGGCTTGCCCTAGCTAAAGTGCGAAGTAAACGTGACCCCAGGCCTCAAGGTAAGCACGAGTGTTTCCTCTCAGCAAAGTTTGCTGTGCAGCCATCTCCATGAACCCTGACTCGATCGAGTGCTTCAACTCCTCTACGGCTTTCCGGAGGCCTCAGAGAGTCGCGTATGAGTTCCCTTCTGAGGGAGAGCGTGTGTGCCGGGAGTCCCCTGTTTGTTTTCCGAGCAACACAGCGCAGAACAGGCTGCTGGGGTCAACCCTTTCTATGCAGAGGGAAGGGCAATGAACTGATCCTCGCTTGCATAGCTCGATTTCTACCGCTGTCAAGCAGCCCCAGAACAACGTTTTGGCCGGTATTATATTCAACGTGGCTCTCCCTCTGTGGGGGCCCTCTGAGCTGCACTGAAAGAATCCCTGAGCCTACAGAGCCCCCTGGCGACTCTTACCTGTCATCTCTCTATCGTAACGCAAGGTCCACTGTAGGTCCAGCCTGGCAGAAAGAACAGAAAAACCGGTCAACTTGTGAGACATTTGGGCGATCCAAAGTCACCTAGGCCTGACTAAGTCATTCAGCGGGTAATGAATGCTATGCACGGCATGCCAGAGTCCCCGCCCGCAACGAAGTGTGATCATAGAAAGGCCCCGTGTGGCTGAAAGTCTCCAGTAGTCAGTCAGAGAGTGCCGGTAAACGCGCTGTGGGGCCAAGTTGGAAACTGGAGCATGTGGGAGAAGCCCGACTCTCCCCCTTTGGAAAGCAACTTCGGTGCAGCTTCCAAGCTGCCTGAACACCACACCACCAGGACACTGTTCACTCCACAGATGCCTCTGAGGAGCAGTGAGCTTTTGCAAAAGAAACCGGGCGCTTGCGGTTCCTTCCTGGGAGCCCAGCCCAGAGCATACTGTAGCTAAAGTGCCCACTAAATGTGACCTCTAGTCACGAAGTAAGGTGCACATTTTCCCATTACCAGAGGCAGGGGTGCACCCGTTTCCGGGAAGTCTCAGTCAATGGACGGCTTTAGCTTTAGTATGCCTCACAGCGCTCAAGCCTCTCACGGGGGCACTTCTTTC